>NW_027069473.1:2047945-2176322 GCF_002906115.3 Quercus suber
TCAACTCTCTTCCTCTTCTTAGCTATGATGTCGTCTTCTGCATTCATGAAATTTTGGGCTGAATGGACGAGTTCGGCCATGGATTGGGGCTCTTTTTCATACAACTTGTGAATGAACAAGTCTGAGTTAACCCCATTTTAGAAGGCTGCCAAAAGTAGCTTATCGTCCACCTCGTCTACCGTCAGAGCTTCCCTGTTGAAGCGTGTGATGAAGGAACGCAGGCTTTCATTCTCTCCTTGCTCTATGGTCAGCAAACTGGACGAGGAACGCTTGTGTCTCTGTCCCCCAATGAAATTATTGACAAATAATTTGCTTACTCCTCAAAAGAACTTACAGAATTCGGGGGTATTTTGCTGAACCATACACGCGCTGGCCCCTTAAGGGTAGTAGGGAAGGCTCTACACATGATCTCGTCTGGAACTCCTTGGAGATGCATTGTTGTCTTGAAAGTAGCGATATGATCAAAGGGATCACGTGTTCCATCATACGAGTCCAGGGAAGGCATTTTAAACTTAGGCGGCAAGGGATGCCCATTGACGGAAGCAGAAAAAGGGGAGTCTGTTCGGTGGACCAAATCCTCTATAGGATTTGCCCTTCTCATGTTCTCCATCTCATCCATAACCTTTCTCATCTGATCCATTTCCTTCTCCAGATGTGGCACCCTTCGCGAAGTGGTGCCTCTTGATTGAATCTCGGGCTCGGGATTTTCTCCTCGACTCTGAGACTGTCCCTCAACTTGCCCTTCTCGTCGGTGCCTTTCTATCTCCCTAGTCAATTCTTGGTTTTGGCGGGTTAATTCCGCCATCGCGGCCGCCATGGACTGTATGTGTTGGATGGAAGGCGTCTGCGTGGCAGGTGCTGATTGGTGATTTCGCTGGGGATGGCTTGAGGCATCTCTGCTTCCCTGATGGCCTGGGCTTGTAGCCCTCGACCTAGTCCAAACCATTCAACCTTTTTCTCAGAAAGTTAAATTGCAAAACAATTCAATTCCCACAGACGGCGCCAAACTGATAGTGGATAAAATCAGTTTGGTTGAACACTTCGGCTTCGATGGGCTACAACGTTTGCAGAGACCTGACAAAAGAAGAAAAGAATCAAAGGAATGACCGGGGTGGACCGGTCCAATATCCTCCGATGGTGAAGTTAGTGCCTTCCCTCCTGGAAATCTAACTGTAATGTAAGGATCTCAGAATATCATACCTTTACATAATCCGGACCGGTCCTTATATAGGGTACTTTAGGGCGGTTATTTGGTTCAATAACTTCTCCCAGATTCGTGGAATCCGGATGTAACTTCTTTAACGGTCATAACCGCTGCTAGAAGTTACATACTTGGGAGAAATTGACGGGATAAGCACCGGTTGATGAACCACTTCAAAACCTGCTAAGTATCGTGTGGTCGTCCATGTGCAATGCTTATGGACGACCCTTTGTCATGCTGTTCTTTGGTCGTCCATGGGACTCACCCGTGGACGACCTTTTTGACTTGATTACGGGATCTACCCAATTGGTCGACCTCTCAGGGAAGAGAGGTCTGGACGAATAGGAGATGGCTTAGTTGTTTGGCAAACTGCATGTCATGGACGACTCCTCTGGACGAATAGGAGATGATCACTTTTTCGCTATCCCATCATATATATATATATAATCAATTGTTCTTCTTTTAGAAATAAAGTTAAATGAGTTATTAAACATATGCAAGTTGCCGTCCACTTGTCAAGGACCCACACAATTAAATCACAGTTACCTTAAAAACCCGTTCACATTGGTGAAAGACGAGTCATGCTATGGTGACATAAAAAATGTACAATTTTGTGCTATAACTTGTCACGTGATGAGTTGGGAGTGGTGAGTGTGTCTCCACATGTCCCACAATCATACATCTATCAATGACAACTTGTCATGTGGCAAGTTGTGACAAAAAATTGTACTTTTTTATATGTTGATAGTATTAATCAAGGAAAGATACTTGACAAAAACTTTGGTCTTCCTTTGCAACTTTAATTTAAGTCGAGTACCCTACAAGCTTATTTTCATAAATTAAAATTAGCTAAGGCAACTCAATCTACTGGATTTCATCTAAATATACAATGGCGGCTCCAGGAATTTTTCCTAGGGTGTTTCTATAAGTTCCCAGGAATTTTTCCCAAGGTAGCAAAAGAATAAACAATAAACTATAAGTTCATTTGAAATATTAATAAAATTATTAATTATTGTTGTTTAGTTGTTTCATTAATTTTTTTGTCTTTTATAATGTAGGCGAAAACACCATTTTGGTCCCTACATTTTAGGATCATGGTCAATTTGGTCCCTACATTTTAGTAGCAGTCAATTTGGTCCTTATTATTTTTAAGTTAGAATCAATTTGGTCCCTACTGTTAACTTACTAACGGAAAATGCCTACGTGGCAAATGGTTTGTTTTGTGGGCGCACACGTGGCTAATATAATAATATATAATTATATATTTAAATATTTAAAAAGCCACCTAAGCATTTTAATTTAAAAAAAAAATCCATTTCAGAAAAAAACTGAAAGATTAACTGGAAAATGGAAAGTACAAAAATAAAGAAAATGATTTTTTTAATCTTTAATTTATTTTCTTTTCTTTTTCATCCTGGGACTTTCTTAGCTTAGATACAAAACATAATATCCAGCGATACAACAATACAACAATCCGAAACCAAACATTCTAGTAGCACTTTGATTTATTTTCTTCTTCACCTCTCTCTCTCTCATTCTGTCTCACACACAGAAGCAAAAATCCAAATCTATTTTTCCAATAACTGTGGCTGAGTATAGTAGAGCAAGAGGGGACATCGGTGGCTTCATGCGAGGATTCGACATTAGATGCCCAAGGGGAACTGTGGATGTGGAGTATGCCGCCGTAGACGACGCAAGGAGGAGAAGTGGGTCTCATCCATTCCGATAACTCACCGGAACATATCTACCTCCACTCACTTCGGGATGGGTGATTGGGATTAATAACTGTGGCTGAGTATAGTAGAGCAAGAGGGGACATCGGTGGCTTCATGCGAGGATTCGACATTAGATGCCCAAGGGGAACTGTGGATGTGGAGTATGCCGCCGTAGACGACGCAAGGAGGAGAAGTGGGTCTCATCCATTCCGATAACTCACCGGAACATATCTACCTCCACTCACTTCGGGATGGGTGATTGGGATTCGATATTGGCGAATAGATCTAGGCCTTGTGGTTTTGAATGCACTATTTGATTATAAATGGCAAAACCAACTTCTGGTGGTTGAGTTTTTCTACCTTCAATGGTTTGGATATTGATGGTGGCTGTAAATGGTTAAATATGGGGTGTTGATAGTTGTGAGAAGTTGCTAAGAAAATAGATAAAAAGAGAAGAATATGAAAGAAAATTGAGTCTGTGTGATTATTGTTTAGTTTTAGATTGTTGAGTTGCTAGGAATAGTGTTTGGAAGCTAAGAAAAGTTTTTAAGAATACAAAAGAAAATAAAAGGAACTGAGGATTGTTATAAAAAATAATATATTTTTTTCTTTCAATTAATTTTTTCGTTTTTTTTTTTACATGGATTTTTTAAAAATTAAAATGCTTAGGTGGCTTTTTAAATATTTAAATAAATAATTATATATTATTATATTAGCCACGTGTGCTCTAACAAGACAAATCATTTGCCACATAGGCATTTTCCGTTAGTAAGTTAACGGTAGGGACCAAATTGATTCCAACTTAAAAATAACAGGGACCAAATTGACTGCTCCTAAAATGTAGGGACCAAATTAACTATGACCCTAAAATGTAGGGATCAAAATAGTGTTTTCGCCTATAATGTATTGATTAATTAAATTATTAATTATTATTTATTAGTTGTTTTTCCCAATTAATTATTGGTTAATTAAATTATTGTTCATTAGTTGCACTAGCACATATCTCATGTGCATTTACTTCCCCCAATTCAAATATCCCACCTAGCCCCATGTGCCCATCCGCCCATCCACCCCCCACCCCACTCAATAGACAAGCCTCATGCCTGATGTCCCCTATCACAATAGCTAGCTGCCAATCAGAAAATTTCACAATCTTACATTAAAAGACAATTAATATCTCACCAACACCAATGATAAGATAAAGCCCAATTCAAAAAGTCAAAAAACAAGAGCAACGTTTGAATCATTGTGAAGAAGGCTATCAGTGCCTTGGCACAACTAATCATTAGCCTTACTCTTCTCTTCATACTGATTTAATTTTACCGCTCGGTAAATTTGCATGTTCTCTTCAGAAAACTAGAATTTGTTCCATTAATATTTTAAATTATTATTGAGAGAAAGAGAGAGAGATTCACTTGCTTGATAGCCTACAATTTTTGTTATGGAGAATAAAATTAAGGCCATACTAGTGGTAATATTGATTAAATGATAAAGTAATATAATCAATGAATTTAATGGGCTCAATTAATATTCTAACAATTTTGAAGGCAATGCCACCACACAGGAAAATGAAAAGTGAGATAACTTTCTATAATGTTTTTTGACTAGGTGAAAATGAAATTATTATAAAAACCAGACTTTTGCTTAAGGCATTGACCGGGTTATTTGGGTAACTTCCAAATTTGAAGGCCAAATTTGACTTTGTAAGAGAATGACAAAATTTGACTACAAACTTGATTGTAATCAATAGTTATAATTCTCACTAAAATACCTGCTATATTAATGAAAATTGAAATACATTTTGGTGAGAAATGCCAACACCCTGTATTCTCAAAACCACACCTTTTTTTTTTTTTTTTTGAAACTCTCGTGTATGACTCTCTCCTTCAATTTTGTCGCAAAATTAGCATCAAATTCCAATAAAACATTATGGGTTTGTCATTGGACCCTTAATGCTACAAGTATCTTGAGAGATTTAGAATCTATCCCAAAATTTCAAATAAAAAGATTTGTTTGCTTATGTTGTGAATTCGAACTCACTCCATAGAATCCATATGACATATCAAAGTTGACTATATCGATTATAATCATCTCTTTTTTTGGTAAGGGTAAGTGAGACTTTGTCTTATGTATTTGTTTTTTTTTTTTTAATCTTTTTTCTTGTTTAAGATTCAAACTTTAGAGCTCACAAATATATGTCCATTCGGTAAGAAATTTCTAATAACGTTATTTAAATTTTATAAAAATACGTATTGTAGTAATTGAATCATAATTTTTATTGTTTAAACAATATTTTGTCCGTAAAACTAAACCAAGAGAGAGAGAGAGAGGTCTAGAGTAGGGACACGTGCACGTGATCCTACATAACGATAAATAGATTATACAAGTCAGCGGTTAACCCGTGCAGCCTCGATCGATAATCGGAGTTCGCATAGGAAGACATTTGTGTGACTCACATCATACATTGTGTGTGTCTCTCTTGCGTGAGACTTGGTTAATGGTTGGTGTGGGATGTGGTTTGTGATCCACAGCAGGGACATTTATCTGTGGGAATAAATGCGAGCAGTTGAGGCATTAAAAGTTGCAATTGGAGAATTAAAGATAGCTATAAATGTCACAACCTTTCTTTTCATGTTGTCATAAGACTCATAAATGAATGAGTCTGACGCGGTCTACCATTTTAGCTGCCGCAGGGACGTTTATCTGTGGAAATAAATGTAAGCAGTTGAGGCATTAAATGTTGGAGTTGGAGAAATAAAGATAGCTATAAATGTCACACCCTTTCTTTTCATGTTGCCATAAGACTCACAAATGAATGAGTCTGGCACAGTTTACCATTTTAGCTGCTTGCGAGATTGATGAGTAACGTTATTTGTATTTTTTTAAAATATATATTAGGGAAGAGGTATTTAAAAATATATATAATATTGTTTAAAAATTAAAAGGTTTTGCTTAAATTAACATACAAAACATTCTCTTAATTACTTCGAGGACAACACTTTCCCTACTTTTAACTATCAATCATTTATTTTAATAATTACTAATTAGTACGACTCTAAATATTACTTAAAAAATGCTAACGAATGCCTTTAGAGTATTTTTTAATAATTCATTTAAAGAAAATTTTTATGAAAAAAGAAAAAAATAATAATTAATATTTTAACAGCTTTTTTCATTTCCAATAAAAATTGTGTTAAAATTTTTCTAAAATAGATTGTTAATCAATTTTCTAAGAGCACTCTTTAGCATAGCCCATATTACTTTTATGAAAAATATTAGTAAATGAGCAAGAGAGTTTGGTTTAGGAATACAAATTTTCTGTATCATTTTTTTGTTTCATTTTATGTTTTATCAATTATAATTTGTCATGTATTTGCTTAACTTTTCTTATAGAATAACTAAAGTTTTAACGAATGTCCTTAGAGTATTGTTTAATAATTCATTTAAAGAAAGTTTTTATGAGAAAAGAAAAAAAAAAACAATTAATATTTTGACAGCTTTTTTCATTTCCCATAAAAATTGTGTTAAAACTTTCCTAAAATGGATTGTTAATGAATTTTCTAAGAGCACTCTTTAACATGACCCATATTACTTTTATGAAAAATATTAGTAAATGCGCAAGGGAGTTTGGTTTAGGAATACAAATTTTCTGTATCATTTTTTTGTTTCATTTTATGTTTTATCAATTACAATTTGTCATGTATTTGCTTAACTTTCCTTATAGAATAACTAAAGTTTAAAATAAAAATAAATTAAATACATGACAAGTTATAATTGGTAGAACATAAAGTGAAACATAAAAAATGGTACAGATAATTTGTATTCATTTAGGGACTATTTTTAGAAATATTTTATGAAAAAAATAATAAAGCAATTAATTTTCTAACAAGTTTTTATATTTTCCATGAAAGTGTTGTTAAAAATTTTCTTAATATAGTTTATTAACCATTGTCCTAAAGGTACCTATTAACATGACCTTACTTTTATTCAATATCTAATTGGTAATTTCCTTTTCAAATGTGTTAATTTTAGTCATTAAAATTATGATTTTAGCTGAAAATGTGCTGCTCATAATAATATGGATTATAAGGATGAGTATATTCCATTTATCAAGGACCAAATTAATTAACACACAACCTATTTAGAGAACAAAGACATAATTTACCCAAAAAGAGCTTATAATTATGGTCAGTGCCCCTACACAATTAAACCTTGCATGTGTTATGATGTGTGAATACTTGGGCTCTTATTGAATTTGAATTTACGAATTCCCAATTGTAATGAATTTACGAATTCCCAATTGTGACGAGTCTTAAAGCCTTTCTAGTTTCTACTACTACGCCACCTTGTTACAAACGTTTGTGATCTTTCTCCATTATTATTTTCAATCCTTTTATTTTGGGTCATTATTGGGTACTCTTGGAGTATCATAAATGCGTATTCTCTCCTCTCATATAATTGTGGGTCCTACTAATTAAATTTATAGTTGGACTCACAATTTATGTGAGATGAGGGAATTCACATTTATGGTACTCTCGGAGTATTTAATAATTTTCCTTTTATTTTACCACAACAAACTTAAGAGATAAAAAAAAATTAAAAAAAAAAAAACACACACACACACACACACACATTTCCTATTCCTTCATTACATTAGAGGTGGCAAATGGGCTGGTTGGGTCATAAATGAGTTGGATGTGTAATTACGCTTTTATCTATTTATGACCTGTTTATATATAAATTAAATATCCATTACTAACTCAACGCATTTAATTAGTAACCCACCCATTTAACCTAATATAGCCCAAATATCTCTAAAATTACTTGAATACCCCCCTTAACCTCCAAAATTACCAAAATACCCTTAAATATCCAAAATGACCCAAATACCCCTACACTTCCAAAATTAACAATATACCCTTGGACATCCAAAATTACCCATGAAACCTCTAAAATTACCCAAATAGCCCCGATGTCTCTAAAATTACTAAATATGCTCAAAAACCATTAAAATTACCAAAATATCCCCAAAATCTCTAAAAAGAGAAAAATACTCATAAAACCTCAAAAATAACCACAATACCCCCGATATCTCTAAAATCACCAAATATGCTAAAAACCACTAAAATGACCAAAATACCCCCAAAATATCTAAAATTAGCAAAATACCCCCCAAAACCTCTAAAATGTTCAAAATATCCCCAAAACCTAAAAAATTACCAAAATAGCTCCCCAAAACTCAAAAATGACCAAAATACCCTCTAAACCAAAAAAAAAGACTAAAATACCCCCGAAACATAAAAATTACCAAAATAGTAAAGTTTCACAATGAGTAATAATAACAAAATAGTGAGTGATTTTCTTAGTTTTCCTATGCGATACATGGATTAATTCAAAATTTTACATAAAATAAATTTAAATTTTTACTAATATTATTGAGATTATCATAATAATTAGTGAGTCACTCAAAACTTTTTTTTTTTTAATACAAGATATAAATTCTACTCTAAGCTAATCTAAGTGTATATGTCATTCTAAAAAATAATTTAAGTGTATATGTGTGTGAAGCCTCCCTCTTAGAGACTTAAATCCTAATCCTAGCGCCCCCCCCACCCCCCCCCCCCCCCCCCCCCCCCCCTTCTACAAGAATTTCATACATGTGGAGTCATCATGCCAAGAATCCGCAGTGGTGTCACTCAAAACTTTTAAATTAACTAACGTGAGAGATGCATAAATTGAGCCACTTGACATAAAGACAATTTATATTAAAATACAAAATTATTATAGATAGTTAAAATAACATTAAATTTTATTTTTGGTAATAGAATTTTAAATTCTTTAAAACTTAAATATCAAAGTTTTACATAAATTAAACTATCTTAACAATTAATAAGATATCTAAAAATAATAATTAACAAAATAAATAGAATTTTAATTTTGAGTAAAAATTTCTATTCCTTAAAATATTGGCAATAGGTTTTTAGTTAAATTAAATTATTCTAATAATTTATAAAATAAGCTAATCTATATATATCTATATATATAATAATAGGTGAAGCTGAGAGAAAATTCAATTAGATTTCAATTGGATTCTCAATTTTGCGCCACTTGTCCTAACCAAAACTCAAAAAAAAATATATAATTAGATTATAAATTTAACTCCAATTTTGTGTCATGTATCTTATCTAAATTTTCTAATTTTTATGCCCAAATAAATGATGCATTAACATTTAACACGGAAGCTAAGAAAACTACAATGATAATGCTCATTGGCCTAAGCAAGAACATCTTACCTGCACACTTTTATGGAGATTATAAATTGAACCCCAATTTTGTGTCATGTATCTTATCTAAATTTTCTAATTTTTGTGCCCAAATAAATGATGCATTAACATTTAACATGGAAGCCAAGAAAACCACAATAATAATACTCATTGGCCTAAGCAAGAACATCTCAACTGTACACTTTTATGGGTGATCTCAATAGAGTCTAGAACTCTTCTAATCCCATGACCAGAACCAAGGAGTCCAACGAAAAAGACTATGAAAGTAAAACATCATCTCCTCCTAATTCCATATTGTAATCCCATGTCTTCTCCTCTCTCAACCTCTACCAATTAGATCCACACACTGCCCTCTCCTCCTCCTTACGGATTTCTCAGAGCAAGAACGGGTTTAAACACAATGTTCAATCCCACTTTTCCTTGCTTCACACTCTCATACATTAGCGCTTCTTTGGCGTCTCCAAGAAGATTCCAAGCTCAATGATCAGTTCTTATTTTTTAATAGTTTTTAAAGTGTCTGAATTAAGATTTTGTTAATTTGTTAGAAGTGGAGAAAAATATAATCATATATATTATATTAAGTTGAAGTTCAATTTTTGAATTCAAATCGAATTAAATTAATTTCTAATTATAGTTTAATTTTGTGCTATGTGTCCAATTTTATTTTTAAATGTTGGTGTTAAGTTACCTCCATTCATAATGCTCAATATGAAAACAATCTACCAAGATAAATATCTTATCATCATAATTGTTAATATTTCTGTGCGGAAGCACAGACTACATGCTAGTTTAATAAATTAATGAGAGTGTATAGCCATTTATGAATATGACAAAACAACGTGGCGACACCTTTTGGCTTGCTCCTGGATGCAAAATGAGGTTTTTTTTGAAACCTGATTTCACTGATTCCATTTGAAAAGACATCATTATGCACTTGGGGTGATTTTCTTTGCACAGTTGTGTCTTCTTTGCTTTGTCCCAACCCATTTTGTTCTCTTTCCGCCCTACAATTGTGTCAAAATAAGAATTTTCTTCTTGATTAATTTGTGCCTACCAACCATGGCTCTAATATCACTATTGGTCCCACATGTAGATGGCACTCCTTTTATGGGGTGATTACCATTGTTACAATATATTTTTAATGAGAAAATTATTTACGGAAAGAAATGAGAGTCCATCTATTTATTAACTCTCTCATGCCTCTTGGTAATAGACATATCCTTTCATGAATATATATGCCTTATCTAAAAGACATGATTGTTCAATAATACTAACTAACTAACATAATATTAATTAGGGTAAGTCACATATTTGGTCTCAAACTTTTACGTTATGTGTCAATTTGGTTTTTGATATTTTAAATGTGTCAATTTGGTCCATAATCTTTTAAATGCTTTAATTTGGTCCTTAACATTTTGGTATTGTGTCAAAATAGCCATTGTCGTTAAGTGATAGATGAAAAATGATAACATGACTAAAGAAAAAAATATATATTATTTTTATGCCATATAAATTGCCATGTGGACTGTCATATGGCCTAAATTAAAAAAACTAAAGTGACACATCAGCTATTACAATTTAGGTTTTATTATTTCATTTCAAATTTTAGAAGTAAAAACTTAAACAGAAATTATAATTAAAAAAGGAACAAAATTTCCCAATTTGCGTCTCCAAAACAAAAATCCTAAGCCTTTGTTTGGGAGGAGGGAATAAAATGGAATGAAAATGAATGAAAAGAATAATTTTAGAATATTATTTCATTTCCTTGTTTGGGAGTTTTAATGGAGAGAATGAAAAGTCAATTCCCTTCTTTGAGAGTTTAAGTGGGAGGGAATAGAATAGGTAGGAGGGAACACTCATTCCTCTATATTCCCTTCAAACTCCAAGTTTTCATTCCCCCCAAAATCGGGAGGAATGTGAGGAAATGAAATTAGATTTAATAATTTTTTTACTAAAACTCCCAAAATACCCCTATAAATTTAACCATTTATTTTAAAATGAGGGTCTTATAGTAATATCGTCATAAAATGATTCCATTCCATTTCCTCTATGTTACTCCCAAATAAGATTACTTACATTCCATTTATTTTATCAAGGTTACTTAATTCCATTTCATTCTATTCTTTTCCATTCCATTCCATTTCTTTCCATTCCCTTATGATCATTCCATTCCATTCCTTTATGAACTCTCAAATCAAGCACCTCAAGGAATCATCAATTCATCACCCACATAGCAACTCACGAAGGAATCATCAATCATCACTCCAAATACCTAAATCCAAAGCATGTAAACAATCACATTACACCATCAACCAAAATGTAATAATTCCAAAAACATAAGCAAAGAGGAAAAAAAAAATTGGACTATCTTCTGTCTCCTTCATCACCTCTTCAAACTTCAAAATTGGCCCAAACTCATCTTCTTCTTTATTATCCCCATTGTCATCACCACCATCTCCACCTTCTTCACCACTATGAAATCTCCCATTTATGCTTCCACCAAGCACATCCCCCATCACCATTCCCATCAATAACAGCTTTTATTTCAAACCCTCTTTCCAAAATCCTAATATCCTTCCCTCCAACATTACCACTATCCAGGACAGACCTCAGATTTCAAGAAAAGGAGGCCAAAGTATAAGAAGGAAAAAAATTCAAATAGGTATCCATATAGTACTAACAAACTATCAACCAAGTTCAATAAACAAAATTATTGTTTCTTAATACATTAAGATGCAATCATTTACCAACAAAGACAAAAAAAAAAAATACAAAATACAAAATACAAAATAATATTGTTTCTTAAGAGCATCAATTGTTGCAAAAAATAAAAAATAAAAAATAAAAAAATCACAAACTAAAACTTACTTTTGCTACTTTAATATAGTATTTGAAATGTTTCGTATAGTAGTGTTTTTTATATTTGGTGTTATAAATACTAAATATTTACCATTTAGAACACCTAATGCTAGTACTCTAATACTAGGCTATTTGAGATTTTTTATTTAAATTTTTTTTTTGGTTAAGTTTTTTAGTTGGGTGATTGCTAGTTGGGCTAAGCTAATTAAAAGAGAACGAGTCTAAGTTTTTGGAAGAGCGAGGTACAACTCTACTTTATTTATATATATATATATATTAGTAATTTTTTTAAGATTTTTTTTTTCTTTCGGCTAGGGGGCCTAAATATTTTTTTTTCCTTTTTTTCTTTGGGCCAAGGGGGAGCTCGAGCCCCCTTGGCCCCCCTGTGGGTCTGTCCCTACCACTATCACTATTATCTCCTTCTTTTGAAATTGTAACAAAGGCTACACCGGACTATAATTCACCAAGTGACATAACCACCACCCATTCACTAGCACAACCCTCTTATTGTTTTTCTACACAACACCGGCAAAGCTATACCACCTTGACTTGACTACTTCTTCCTCAATACGTCCTCGTTTCTCAAAAACCCTAGACTTAATGACCCACCAGCCATTACCAACACTCAGAGAGTTCAACAAACCATTATGCAGTTCCCACACCCAAAATTTGACGCGGCAATAGGCTTTAAAATAGCTAAGTTGTCACTTTAGTTTTTTAATTTAGGCCATGTGTTAGTTCACGTGGCAGTCTATATGACATAAAAGTAATATTTTATTTTTGCGTTAGTCGTGTTAGTATTTTTCATTCATCACCTAACTGCAGAGAATATTTTGACACAATATTAAAATATTAGGGACTAAATTGACACATTTGAAATGCTATAGACCAAATTGACATAGGTTAAAAATCAAATATGTAATTTACCATATTAATTAATTGACTCATACCAATGACACCCACCTAAAAAAAAGGGTACAACAATTAATGTGAGAGTACACCATATTATGGTTTGACCCATAACAACCGCAAACTATCTATAGGCACCACTACATTATTCTTTGTAAAATCAACAAGACATGTTAATGGTATTATTTCAAGGGTAATTATTGGGTACTCTCGTAGTACCATAAATGCGTACTCCCCTTTCTCACATAACTGTGGGTCCCACTAATTAAATTTATAGTGGGACCCACAATTCATATAAGAGAGGGGAATACGCATTTATGGTACTCCTGAAGTATTCAATAATTTTCCTTATTTCAATATGAAATTTGATATAAACAAACTAGACCTATAATAGAGAAATACTAAAGAATTCATTTCCCCATTTCTATTATAAGATACTACTAAACAATTGAAATACATGCTTTTGTACTCAAAACATATTAATCCTTCAACATCAACATGCTTTTGTACTCAATCAACATGGAATACAATCAAGACAATAAAAATTTCTAGAACTTCCTTTAGCCTAGAATCTCAAATACCTCGTTCAAACTCAAAACAATAAGCTGAAACAAAAAGCAACCATGTAAATATTTAGATTTTGTGTCTTGCCTCTTGAAATCTAAGGGTTGTGTGCTTTGTTCTTGAAAAAGAGAAAGAGGAAGAGAAAAAGTGTAGGATACAAAAATTGGTTGTGGGAATAGATGGCCATGAGAGTTGGAGGTGTGTGTAAAAAAGGGTGAGGTGTCAACCAAAGTTTTTTTTTTTTTAAAAAAAAAAAGGGGCGAGTCATGTTTTAAAGTATGTCACTCATGCTTTATGCTTCTGGATAAAATTACCCATTAATTATCATAAATTTCTATAAGATCAACAAACAATTTTGCAGTAAGACCTAATTCCTTTTAACATATTCCAAAGGTTTCCACTATTACTTTGTGGCTTTCTTAAATGAAAGCTGTGTAAATTTCTCTTTATAGATTCATAAAGGATAAAGTTAAGTGCATAGATCAATTATTGTGACAAGAACAACAGTAACATCACCAAAATATGAATGACAATTCAAATTACCTTTTAGGTTTATAGGTTTACCCTATAAACAAAGTATTAGAG
Organism: Quercus suber; assembly: GCF_002906115.3. Classification (NCBI taxonomy): domain Eukaryota; kingdom Viridiplantae; phylum Streptophyta; class Magnoliopsida; order Fagales; family Fagaceae; genus Quercus; species Quercus suber. The sequence continues at coordinate 2,062,063 of NW_027069473.1, forward strand.
GGTCTAGAGGGAAAACGGCTCAAACTGCAAGGTTAGCAGCATATTGTAACTATCTCAAAAAAATAAGATTCTTAACAACAACAAAAAAGTTTTTCAAAATAAAATAAATTAAGCAACACTATTTTGATGTGGGTGAAAAAGAAAGGAAGATAGAATTATAAAATTTAGATAATTAAATTGGTAGCTCTGATCAACCAAAGGATTTGGATTCCCACGTCAATAAGAGGAAAAAAAAAAAAAAAAAAAAAAAAAAAAAGAGCTTGATTTGAATTTCCACATCTTTACCATATATATAGACTAAAATCATTATCACCCCTATAATTACTAAAACTTGCACCTAGACAGATATTAATAATTACCAGAGACACATAATAAGACTTAATAAATACAAAGCTTATCAACAAAGAGTAACCGACCAAAATCACATTACCAAACTATCTCTTGAATGCTTACTTAAAAATAAGGTTAAAATGCAAAACACACCTTTCAAGTTTGTTTAGAATTCATTTTAGTCTTTTAACTTTGTTTTCATTTATTTTAGTTCTCCAAGTTTCAGATTTATTTAATTAAGACATTTTCGTCAACTTTTTAAAAAAAAAAATTTGAAAAATATTTTTCAATCATCAATTGAATTTTTTTAATTAAAAAATTTTGAAGAGAAATTTGAAAATTTGGAAAATTAATCACAACATAAAATAAAAGTTAATAGAAAAGCCTTAATTGAATAAATTTAAAAGTTAGAAGACTGAAATAAATTTTGATAAAACATAGAATGTGAGTTTTACATTTTAGCCTAAAAATGACATAATACGCTATCATACACTACATGTCTACATCACATTATTCCATGGCAAAACCAAGATCTCCCAAAGAAAAAGGTGGGAAAAGAAAAATGAAAAGCAAATATTACATTGATTTGGTGTAGGCAAACAAGTCCATTAAATATAGTAATATTATTAACAACCCCTCCCAAACCCTTAAACTAAAAGCAAAGGAAAATATAGAAATAGTGACAACATATGCATGGATTTAATTATTTACTGTGGAAACATATATATTGCCTTTCGATGTCCCCTCTAATTCACCCTTCTTCATGGTGGATGGCCAATTGCAAAATTCTTCATAAACCAATCATTTTTCTTCTTGGTAATTATTTTCCCACCAAAAACTCCAAATATAAATCCACATCCGTACCCCATCACAACTACTTTCCAGTCAAACTCAAATAGAGACACTGCATATTGATTTTCTACAAATATTGAAGGTGGAGGTGGTGGGTCCTTCAAATTGGCACATCTTTTGGACAATGGGCCTCCACACAATTCTACATTTCCATCAAATGAACTGTTTTGAAATGTGAGAAATTGTTTCCCTTGTGGTATAGGTCCTGTAAGATTATTATGAGACACGTTCAGGAAAGCAAGGAAGATGAGCTCCACTAGTTGTGGAGGAATCTCTCCAACTAGCATATTTTGAGAAAAATCCAGTGAGACAACGGGATAAAACCAGTAAGAATATTGTTGGAAAGGTTAAGCATGTGAAGCGCTTTTAGATTTCCCAAAATTTTTGGAATTTCTCCTTCAAACTTGTTGCCTGATAGATCAATGGCTACAAAGAAATCTTGGATTTGCTAATATTCTCTTTATGCCTTTGTTTGTCAACGTCATTGAGTAGGCATCTGACGTCATTAACCAACCATTGCTTGGATAATTTTGCTGACCATTTGCTTGCATATATGTTAAGTGACTTGCATCAAAGCTTTGCATGGCTTTCCAAATTTGGAAATATTCATATGGCAACTTACCACTAATATTATTGTTCGAGACATCAATAACTTGTAATTTTGGGAACCTTTGAATTGTATCAGGTTTTCCAATAAAATCATGGATTCCATTTGATTACAAAATGAGAACCCTTAGCTCAGGAAGAATGCCCAACCAAGAGGGGAAAATATCAATTATATGATTGTTTCCAATATCAAGAACTTCCAATGTTGTACAATTAGCCAATGACCTTGGTAAAGGCCCCTCAAAACGATTTTGACTCAATCTGATCATCCCCAATTCGCATCCTTCCATGAATATTTGAGGAATGCTGTTATGAAAGTTGTTGTATCGGAGATTAAGAACGGAAAGGTTTCTCAAGTCTCCTAAACAATGGGGAAGGAAGCCACTCAAGTTGTTGTATGAAACATCAAGATAAGAAAGAGAACTTAGTTCACAAATCATTTGAGAGATGTCTCCAGTAAGCATGTTGTTAGAGATAGAATATGAAATGATGGATGGAGGTGGAATTGGAAGTGCCCCTTGAAGCTTGTTGTTTGAAAAGTCCAAAATTTGCAGACTACGCCAAGGGAAAGCATTTGGGGTTTGATCAAAACCTGTGAGTGAGTTTCCTGACATGCTTAAAGTCAAGAGAGTGTTTGTACTCAAGTTAGAGATCCATTTTGGTATTTGGCCATGAATGTTGTTTTGAAAAAGTTCCAAAATTTCCAACTAATCTTGGTTTCGAAGGTACTTTGGGAAGTCACTTAAGTAACAAGAACCCAGTCCTAATACCTTAAATTTTTGGAAGGTAGAATTGGTACTAGGATCAATAACCAATGAAAGATTGTTATAAGATAAATTGAGTTTGGAGAGGTTATTGAGCTTTCGAAACAAGTCAAATTCTATTATGCCACTCAAGTTATTTGAATACAATTCTAAAATTTGAAGATTCAAAAGGCTAGAAATAGATGTCGGAATTGGACCACACAATTTATTGTGTGGAAGCCATAGAGTATTTAGTTAGGTGAGGTTTTTTTAATAGTGATTGTGTGGTTTTGTGTGTGGTTTTTTTAATAGTGATTGTTTATCACTAATAGTAGAACATTCAATCACTTTTCCTTTTTTTTTAGAATGAGTCAACCACTTAAGATTCAAGTAATCCTTTTTTCTTTTTAAATTAAGGGCTTAAAAATGATTAAGGTTTAGGTAATTTGGTTAGTTAGTTTTTGTTTTGGGTATATAAGTAGAGAGAATATTTGGTGCACAATGTAAAGTCACATTCTACTATGGTTTAATTTTAAATCATCTATAAGACACACGCATATACACTTGCCCACACCATGTCTTAATGTCGCACTATCGATGAGTAGAAGACAGTCAAAGAGTTGAGTATACTTTTATTTCATAGTATGAAATATGTGAACACAACACAAATTAGTTGATTTTCATAGTCCCGTTACTCTTTTGCATTTATTTTTGGTTTCATGATTTAAAAAAATAATAATCTTACCTTAAGAAGGCTACAAATATATTGTGAAGCTACTAAACCAATTTTTAATATCTCAAAATATATATGTTTATTTACTCTAATTTAGTTTACTTTTTCTCTATAATTTATGTACAACATTATTCAAAACTGTTTTACATAAAATGTCACAAAATTATCCGTGCATCGCACGGGCAACTTACTAGTTATGTATAGTTACGTTAAACCATCCCAAAAATTATTAAAATTCTCTCAATAGATCTTCTCTTTTTCTTAAAATTTTTACAAACCTATCCCCATTTCACCAATAAAATAAAATTGCAAACCCATAAACAGCAGGTTGACAAATTGGAATTGTTTAAAATTTGTAGATGTCTAACATAATAAGATTTTCTACAATTATATTCATTACTTGTGTCCTGCTCTATAACATTAATTTGGTCCATATGATGCTGATGTTGTGAAAACTAGTTTGAGCTTTTTTTTTTCTTTTTCTTTTTTTGGTTGGACTTCAAGGAGAGAATCACACACTCTCAATAAGGCACATTCACAAATAAAAGTGACCACAAAAGTAGAATAGGACCAAATTTAAGCAAAAATGAGGAAATGATTACAACTTTTTGTCACCCATTTTTTCACACTTCTCCATGTTGTACAAGAGGATTTGCCATCAAAGTTATAAACTGTTGCTCTAACTTATTTTGTAATATTGTCTTTGTTGAAATGTTCTTTAAGTTAAAAATATTAGCCATACCCAAGCATATCAATAGGCTTGGCACAATTCATATATACAATGGTTCCATTTTGAGTAAAACACCCTGAAATCCAAATTAAATTCCAATATTATGCATTCAGTGTTTCTCTTTTAAATCTTCATGGTTAAACTTAGTAAATTTCACACCAAATGAAAAGATCTTTGTAACTTTGGACATCTTGTTCTGAAAACCAATGAAGTTATCTCCACAGAACATATATACGCAGTTAACTTTTTGTATATTAATTTCAGAAACCACTTGAAAGAAAAAGTTAAAGGAGATGGTAGTGATTTCATCACAAGTTCTGGACAATAACAATTTGTGTAATATTATATATGATCTTCTTTTTTGTAATAATTTTATAGTGCATACATTATGTTCAATTGTTCAAACAAAAAAAAAAAAATAGTAATGTAGAGTAGACTTAGAGTAACTCAATCCTATGTTGTAATGGAATATTTGTACACTTGCTTCAAATAGTTTGGGGTTTTAACGACCATCAATTTTAGAAAATGTTATATCATTTATAGAATTAGATGCTGCACTAGTTGATCTGTCTGTACTATTGTAAGTACCCTTCAAAATAAATGCAGGCTGTTTTGGAGAAGGAAGAGGAGTGTCATTACCCAACATAAAAACAATAGTTGACATGGTTGGCCGGTCTTTTGCATGTTCTTGCACACACAAAAGTCCAATTTGCATGCATCTTGAAACTTCATTAGCAGTGTATGTCTCATCTAGTAACGGGTCGACTATTTTCATGGAATTGTCTTCTCTCCATAGGTCCCAAACCTGAGACAAGATATTAATCATATTAGGCTCAACAATATAGGCTTAATTTTGGAGTCATTGTTTGCACATGTACTTACATGTCCAATCAAATTTGAGGAAGGGCCATCATGATGGTAAGTACCATTCCTTTTCCCAGTAATGATCTCCAGTAGCAATACCCCAAAGCTATATACATCAGACTTTATTGAAAAAAGTCCTTGCATTGCATATTCAGGTGACATATAACCACTGTCATAGTACAATGAAAAGGAAGATATTGAACCTCAACATAAAATGATCAAAGATAGCCCTTTGGGCACTAACATACATGTAAAATTTGAAGTATCACAATATGGAAGCAAATTACAAAGATATCCTTAGTATTTTTTTCTTACATGGGCCTGTATTTTGTACTCTCCTTAGATGTAAAAATGGTAGTCAAGCAATCAATTAAAAAAGTATATCTTTGTTTTCTAGCATACTTACTATGTTCCAACGATGCAATTTGTATTAGCTTCCATTTGGTCCCCTCCAACAATTTTAGCCATACCAAAATCTGAAATTTTTGGATTCAGTGCATTGTCAAGTAGAATATTGCTGGCCTTTAAATCTCTATGGATAATTCTTAATCTTGAGTCTTGATGAAGATATAAGATCCCTCGACCAATTCCGCAAATAATCTCAAATCGCTTTTTCCAATCTAAACATGACCTTTTTGTTTCATCTAAATGAAGAAATGACAACTTGGATTAGATTATATTGCATTCATGCTATTTTACTTATGTATATATCCTACTATTTGGAACTGATATATTTGTAATGGGAGGATCGTTTTCTAGCGATGATGGGTGAGGTTAATGTGAAAGAGAAGACATACCAAAAATGAAAAAGTCCAAACTTTTATTTGGCAAGTACTCATAGATCAACATCTTCTCTTCTTTGTGAATGCAACAACCTAAAATTCTCACAAGGTTCCTATGTTGGAGTTTAGCAATTAGTGCAGATTCCATTTTGAATTGTTCTATTCCTTGTCCAGAGCATTTTGATAGTCTTTTTACTGCTATTTCCATTCCATTTTGTAGCAAACCCTGCAATTAAAGTCCAATATCATTTTGTCATTGTGCACAATTGTTGAAAGAAACTCAACTTGGTGAATTATTTGGGGAAGCCCAATTGTACACAACAAATTCATACTCAATAAGTACCTGTAAACATTTATGATGGAATTTATGATGCATAAACACACTTGAAATGAGATTATGCAAATTCTGGGACTTGTTCAATGAGACTACCTTATAAACTGGGCCAAAACCACCTTGGCTAAGCTTGTTAGCAATAGAGAAGTTATCTGTAGCTGCAATAATGGTTCTTAGATCAAATAATGGCAAATTTGAATTTCTTCTAGTTCCATCGAGGTCCCTTCTACTTGGAGAGTCTTCGAAGTATTGTAAAGTGGAGTCAGCACTATATGAATATGTGTTATGCCTCTTCTCTATAATAAAACAAGTAATTAATAATGCTAGTAACCATATTTGTCCAATTAGGAATTCTCACACAAAAGCCTAATTTAATAAAACTGAGAAACACACTAAAATAAAATAATGAAACAGAGGAAAATAAGAGGAAAAATTGAAGTTTACAATTTTCTATTTATCATTGACAGGAAATCCCATTTGGTTAAAATGCAAAGAGGTAAGGGTTTATGGGTGATGAAAGTTCTTCAGACCTACTGATGGGGCTGGAGAAAATCTTAAGATTTCAGGGAATTGGTTGGGCCATTCATCAAGCTTTTAGTTGAAAGGGTGAAAAAATTATCCATGTGACATGATAATTGACACCCTGAAGGTGTTTTGATCCCTAACTTTGTCCAAAAGGGGGTGTATGATACTGAAATTTCTGAGTTTGCAAAAGTATCCAGTATTTTGAAAGAAATGCAGTAGCCTTGGAAACCTATCAAATCAAAAGATACTACACTACAAGCTTATTTTCATCAATTAAAATAGCTAAGACAACTCAATGTACCAGATTTCATCTAAATATGGAAAAGTCACATGAATTTCAACCTGGAGTGAAATAAGAAACAAGATGGACACAGTTGAATGGTGGAAAGTGGTGTGGTCTAAAGCAGCTGCTTCTAAGCATTCCTTAATGCTTTGTCTATGTTTGGCAGTGAAGGACAAATTGCAGTTTAGAGTAGAATTAAATAAGAAACATGTATGTCTCAATGAATGGTAGAAACTGGTATGGTCTAAAGCAGCTTTTCCCAACAAGTCCTCCATATCTTGGCTAGAAGTGAAGGACAGGTTTCCCTCCCAAGAAAGGCTTGTAAAAGGGGGTACAATGGTGCTCATGTATTTTTTCTGTAGAAGTCAAAAGGGATTTTTGATCATGTCATCTTCGAGATCGAGTGTTCTTTCTTTTGAATTTGACATTTGGGTATGATACACATAAGAATGTGCAAATGGAATGAGCTAATGCATTTATTCGTAGGCTGAAAGGCAAGAAGTTTAAGAATAGCATTTGAAAATTTTCCTTGACCACTTCAGTATACCATCTTTGGATCCAAAGAAATGATTATGAGGATAATAACAAAATATATCCAGCTCTTTTTCATTTTTTTTCTTTTATCAACTTCTACGCTTGAAAAATATATCAAGTTCCATTCCATTTTATTCAATTTTATTTCATGATTTACATATTCTACCTATTCTTTTATAAACTTTGAAACATAGTGTTGGAGTAATCTTGGGAGCATTTGTTCACTGGCCTTAGAAGTATAAAAATAGGTTTAAAAAAATTGCTCTAAACTTCCTTACCTTTCTTCTTCTTCATTACAAAACAATACACAACTGAGACTATAAGAAGAAACATTACAGCAACAGAAACTCCCAGAATTGCTAGCATCCTCTTTTTCTGAGTAAAACCATTTTTCTTAGCATATTGAGCTGAGTAAAAAAAAAAAAATTATTCAAATGACATCATAAATTTCAGAAGTTGATTGAACATAAATATTTTTTGATGCAGTTGAGTAGGGATGAAACAATGGGTTTAAGGAAAATATGTGATTTTAATTTTTTTTTTTTAAAGAGAGAATGCGTTTCTCATTTTGAGGTCCAACGTATCAAAAGAAAAAAACAAAAAGACAAACATGTTCTCACAACAATGTCATGTCCATATGTGATTCTCTTTTTTGAGGCCAAAAACGTGTTAAAAGAAGAAACGAAAAACAAAAATTGCAAACCTATTTTTGTAACAACAATGTCATCTGCCAAGAGAGTATTTCTTATTAATATAAGTAGAATCACATTTCAAATTCTCTCTCTCTTCTATTATTGTAACTATATAAAAATAAAATAACACAAGTATTACATAGTAGGACCTACTACGAGTGATAAATTTAATTGTAGAAATCTTTTGTTGTTAGGTGTATACAACTCTTAAATAATTTCGACTTCTCCACACATCATTTGAGTTTTGAATTATATGAAATAAATAAGGCAACATTGTGAAAATTTTGATATTTTTAGATCATTTAAAAAAAAAAACCATATATAATTTCTTTCCCATATGGAATGTAATACTCATTTAGATTTGTAATATGAAATAGATCTATTTTAAATAGAGAAAATCATTTTTCAATAGTATGACCTAAATCAACTTTAAGGTTAGTACCATACGGCAAATTAGATGTTGAACTAGTATTCTGCATAAATTTCAGACTAATATAATACGATAGACATGAACTTTGACTAATACTCTATTTGTTTTGAAGTAAAATAAATAAAAATTTCAGATATTTAATATGACAAATAAATATTTTCAACTAAACAAACAAAATCAGTAGCTTAGTCACCAGAATTGCTGGTGTAGGAGGTCTAGTGACCAGACTGTCATAATTGTAGCTTGAACGACAACCGGACAGAGGGCAACTGCTGCCAGAGTGATGTCTCTGGCCACCAAAATGGTGGCTTCGGTTATCAAACCTCTAGCAAATAGCTTTAGTGACTGGATTGCCAGCATCGGTTGCTAGAGTGATGGCTCTAGCTACCAGAATGTTGGCGCTGATCATCGGAGTGGTGGCTCTAACCACCGAACTACCGACGTCGTCTGCCTAGCTCACCGAACTGGTGTCGCAGCCACCAAATGTAGTGAGAAAAGTCATTGTGTATTTTCATAAAATGTTTTACCAAATTTTTAAAGAAAAAAGATTTAAGAGTACCTAATACAACTGCATCCACACGTATGTATAAATCTTGTCCTAAATCAGGAAATATTCTTGTGTCCACCAAGTTCCCATGCCATGTCAAGCAACCAATCCCTCCCTCACTCACATTTGCACTTGCGTAAGCCATACAAGAACAATTCCTCAAACACTTTTGCTCACACTCTTTCATACTCAAACTCAAGTCCGCACGTGCTATTGAAGTATCCGGCACCTTCATATGTGCCAACTTCACGAACCCTTCTCCGTTGTTGCACAGACACTCCTTGTTTTTCCCTCATGCAATCACGAGATGACTTGGGTTCAAATCCAGGAAAGCACTTACACTCAAAAATGACCAAATTTTGTGAGTCACAATAACTATTTGGACCGCAATTCAAATACTGATCGCACGGCCCTTGTGGGGCGGACCAATATTCGACCCATGTAGTCTCCTGCCATAAGGACCGTTCCACAATTCCTGATTCATCCACCACCATTTTAACAATAACTTTGGTGGGTAAATTTGGAATAATACTGTACATAAAGGTGCTTTCATCTTGATTATTCACAAAGCTAACTTTGAAGTACTCTGATAAGATTCTGGGTACACCGCTCCAAGTAACGCCATTCCAAAATCCCATACGCCATAATAGAGTCTGATCCATGTATAAGCTCACCTGAGGGTACCCAGTTGGAACCATTCGAAATGAATGGTTGCCAATTCCCGGGTCATCTTTGGACTTCCAAGATGTTAGGAACCGGTTCAACCCGGTCCGCCGGTCCAGCCCAAGTTTCATAAGCGGAAGCAGAGTATTGGTGGGATAATCAAAACTTTGCCATGTAACACGTTGGCTGTCTTGTTGAACCAAAACAAGATTTCCCATATCCAAGAGCTTAGCCATAGAATTATTTGTGGATGAGCCAGAAAAAGAAACATTGGTGGACCAAATAGGAGTGGTTTGGTTTTGGGTGTGAAGTACAAGGTTTCCCTTACCGTTGATGGAGAGGACTCCGGAGGAATCCTTGAGAGGAGTGTCTCTGTTTGCAACCCACGCAACTGTTTGTTCGGTGATTTGGTTATACCAAATTCCAACGTAGCGGTAACTGGAACTGCCGGGGCTGAAAAACCCAAGTGCAAAGGTTTTCTGGTTTGAGCGTAGAAGTTGACCATCCTTAAGGGGTTGGTCTGGTGTTATGGTGTCAAGGGAAGTGCAGATTGGGCAAACAAGAAGAAGGGTGAGAAGAAACAATGATGTATTCCCTTTAGCAGGATTCATCATTTTTTCTCATGAAGAGTACAGTAATAGGACTTGTGACTGACTGGCTAGTATTAACTATAGAGAGCTTGATAGCTGTATAAAAAAAAGCAGTTCTTCTTCTTTTACAAATAAAGTTAAATGAGTTATTGGACATATGCAAGCTGCCGTCCACTTGTCAAGGACCCACACACTCAAATCACGTTTACCTTGAAAACCCGTTCACATTAGTGAAAGATGAGTCATGCTATGGCATCGAAATATCTATGCCATCTTAGAATGACTAACGAAAATAGATTTTTAAGGCTTGCCCCTTCCGCTTATACCTAAATGCACTTCTAAACTTACATAGAACAAGAGCAACGTTTGAATCATTGTGAAGAAGGCTATCAGTGCCTTGTCACAACTAATCATTAGCCTTACTCTTCTCTTGATAATGATTTAATTTTACCGCTCATTCGTACTTTGAAGTACGAATGAGCGGTAAATTTGCATGTTCTCTTCAGAAAACTAGAATTTGTTCCATTAATATATTAAATTATTATTGAGAGAAAGAGAGAGAGAGATTCACTTGCTTGATAGCCTACAATTTTTTGTTATGGAGAATAAAATTAAGGCCATGCTAGTGGTAATATTGATTAAATGATAAAGTAATTTTATCAATGAATTTAGTGGACTTAATTAATATTCTAACAATTTTGAAGGCAATGCCACCACCGAGGAAAATGAAAAGTGAGATAACTTTCTATAATGTTTTTTGACTAAGTGAAAATGAAATTATTATAAAAACCAGACTTTTGCTTAAGGCATTGACTGGATTATTTGGGTAACTTCCAAATTTGAAGGCCAAATTTGACTTTGTAAGAGAATGACAAAGTTTGACCACAAACTTGATTGTAGCCAATAGTTACAATTGTCACTAAAAAATTTAATATGTCTACATATTTTAAAAATATAACTACTCGATTGCATATTTTTATATGTTCTTAACACTTAGGTCATACTTCATGTCAATTAGATTTTATTTACTATTCGATTTATAAACTTATTTTTTATGCATAGTATTATACTACAATAACTTAAAATTTAAACATTTGATTGATAATATACTTATTGATCTTTGATCTTTAGAAATTTTGTAAGTATGAAGAATATAAGAAAAAAAATATAAAGCATTGTGTCGTGGAACGTTAGGATCGGAATAAGTTTTGCATATAAATTGTTGAGTGAAGCAATTATGATTGTGGCCAAAATAGAGATCTCCAATTAGCAAATATGAATTATGTATTTGTCTTGCTTTATAATATGGTCATTCGTCATACAAAGCATTATATATAGTGCATTAGATCATTGACAAATAACACATTAGGATGTGTTGTTTGCATTTGTTTTGATGTAAAACATTTTCCTGATTTCTAAAATAATTGTATAGTAAGAGCACGCTTGTTTTTATTGTTGCACTCTGCTTATAAGTTGAGACATTGCTGCATCTGCATGTTCTCACCTAAGAAAAATGTACAGTGCTCACGGAGTGCACTTGCGAAGGACCAACAACGAATGCAATGTCCCCCCCCCCCACCCCCCCCCAAAATTTAAAACTAAAAATCCTTTCAGAACAACTTTCAAGCCATTTGAAGCTCATTCAAACTTTCTTACCATAACTTATTATTAACTAAAATATTAAATTCAATGAAAAATTTATCAACTAAATATATAAATATATCCTCCTTTTTCTTACTCAAAACAAGACCTTGGGTTTAAACACTTGACTGGACATAAGACCTAAGAAGAAAGTGGTTTTCAATTTTCGAGCCAACTTGGGGTTCATTCGGTGGAAGAATTAGTGACATCATAAATTATTTAATTAATAATAGAAGTAAATACAATCACAAATAAACTTTTTTAATATATATATATATATACACACACAAAATTTTCTAATCTTTAGTCTATGATCTTACTCTTTAAAATATATAATGCCTTTTTTAACCTATAATACCTGCTATATTAATGAAAATTGAAATACATTTTGCTGAGAAATGCCAACACCCTGTATTCTCAAAACCCCAACATTTTTCTTTTTTTTGGAAACTCTCGTGTATGACTCTCTCCTTCAATTTTGTCGCAAAATTAGCATCAAATTCCAATAAAACATTATGGGTTTGTCATTGGACCCCTAATGCTACAAGTGTCTTGAGAGATTTAGAACCTATCCCAAAATTTCAAATAAAAAGATTTGTTTGCTTACGTTGTAAATTCAAACTCACTCCATAGAATCCATATGGCATATCAAAGTTGACCATATTGATTATATTCATCTCTTTTTTTTTGGTAAGGGTAAGTGAGACTTTGTCTTAGTATTTTTTTTTTTTTCTTTTAATAATCTTTTGTCTTGTTTAAGGTTCAAACTTCAAAGTACACAATTATATGCCTATTTGGTAAGAAATTTTTAATAATATTATTCAAATTTTGTAAAAATACAGATTATAACGTTTCAATAATAATTTTTATTATTCAAACAACATTATTAAACAGATTTGTAAAACTACACCAAGACAGAGGGGGAGAGAGGTCCAGAGTAGGGACACGTGCAAGTGATCCTACACAACGATAGATAGATGACACAAGTCAGCGTTTAACCCGTCCAGCCTCGATCGATCATCGGAGTTTGCATAGTAAGACATTTGTGTGACTCACATCATACATTGTGTGTCTCTCTCTTGCGTGAGACTTGGTTAATAGTTGGTGTGGGAATAAATGTGAGCAGTTGAGGCATTAAATGTTGGAGTTGGAGAATTACAGAGAGCTATAAATGCCCCATGTTGTCATAATACTCATAAATGTATAAGTCTGACACAGTCTATCATTTTTGCTGCCACAGGGACATTTATCTTTGGAAATAAATGTGAGCAGTTGAGGCATTAAGCGTTGGAGTTGGAAAATTAAAGATCGCTATAAATGTAACAACCTTTCTTTTCATGTTGTCATAAGACTCATGTAACAACCTTTTTCTTTTTCTTTTTCTTTTTCAAAAAAGAAAAACCACAAAATTTTATTTACTTTTTCTCGACAAATCTATCTTTTTTTTGCAATTCATGTCACTTTTTCAGTTTTGTAGTATTATTGAGAATTTTTTTGACTTTTTTTTACAAATTTTTTTTTGTCTTTTTTGCACTTAACCAGCACCAGGCGGTGCTGGTTAAGTACAGAAAACTCAAAAAAGACAAAAAAAATTTGTCAAAAAAAGTCAAAAAATTTTGGAATTATACCTACAAAACTGAAAAAGTGACATAAGTTGGAAAAAGAGACAAAAATTATGTCAAAAAAACGTGTGCTTAACGGGCATCACACGCCTGTTTATACGACCCTTTAAAAAAAGTTAGTATAAGTGAAAAAATTGTAAAATTATATATAATGTTGTTTAAGAACTGAAAAGTATTACTTAAACTCTCGTATCAAACAGCAATTACTTTGAGAACAACACTTTCCCCACTTTTTACTATCAATCATTTATTTTAATAACTACTAGTTAGCATGACTCTAAATATTACTTTTATGAAAAATATTAGTAAATGTGCAAGGGAGTTTGGTTTAAGAATACAAATTTTTTTTATCATTTTTTTGTTTCATTTTATGTTTTATCAATTATAATTTGTCATGTACTTGTTTAACTTTTCTTATAGAATAACTAAAGTTTAAAATAAAAATAAATTAAATACATGACAAGTTATAATTGGTAGAACATAAAGTGAAACATAAAAAATGATACGAAGAATTTATATTCGTTTAGGGACTATTTTTAGAAATATTTTGTGAAAAAAATAATAAAGCAATTAATTTTCTGACAAGTTTTTATATTTTCCATGAAAGTGTTGTTAAAAACTTTCTTAATATAGTTTATTAACTATTGTCCTAAGAGCACCTGTTAACATGACCATACTCTTATTCAATATCTAATTGGTAATTTCCTTTTCAAATGTGTTAATTTTAGTCATTAAAATTATGATTTTAGCTGAAAATGAGCTGCTCATAATAATATGGATTATAAGGATGAGTATATTCCATTTATCTGGGACCAAATTAATTAACATACAACCTATTTAGAGGACAAAGACATAATTTACCCGCAAAGAGCTTATAATTATGGTCAATGCCCCTACACAACGTAAACCTTGCATGTGTTATGATGTGTGACTACTTGGGCTCTTATTGAATTTATCATTACTTGAATTTACGAATTCCCATTTGTGATGAGTCTTAAAGCCTTTCTAGTTTCTACTACTACGCCGCCTTGTTACAAACGTTTGTGATCTTTCTCCATTATTATTTCCAATCCTTTTATTTTGGGTGGATACTTCTGAAATATTATAAATGTGTATTCTCCTCTCTCATATAATTGTGAGTCCCACTAATTAAGTTTATGGTTGAACTCACAATTCATGTGAGAGTAGGGCGTATACATTTATAGTATTCTTGAAGTATTCAATAATTTTCCTTTTATTTTACTGCAACAAACTTAAGAAAAAAAATTCATTTCCTATTCCTTAATTACATTAGGGATGGCAAATAGGCGAGTTGGGTCATAAATAAGTTAAATGTGTAATTACACATTTCTCTATTTATGACCTGTTTATATATAAATTAATTATCCATTACCGACTCAACCTATCTATATCTATATTAATAATTAATAGTCGAAACGTTTGACTTTTCGTTGACCACTTCTCGTTCTGCCACATGGCTACATAAATTGCTGACATGTTCACTTTAAAATACTAAACAATTGTATCTTTTCAATGGTTTGCTTATTTAGTTTCAGTTGGTAACTACTTATTATTGTTTATATACGTTGTTTACTTTTTGTTTTCTTCTTTCTGTTTTTCTGTTTTCTATTTTTTTTTTTTCCCTTCTGCGAGAACAAACCCAACGAAGGTTGTGGACCACTACTGCTATTGGTAATTCTTTTCTTCACAATCATGCTATTGTTTCCATTTTTTTTTTCCCTTTCTGCGAGAACAAACCCAACGAAGGTTGTGGACGACTATTGCTATTGGTAATTCTTTTATTCACAATCATGCTATTGTTTTCTGCTTTTAATTTTTAATTTTTATAATAACAAACATTTATAACTAAGGCATTGAAATATTTGTGCACATCATGTGTTTCAGAAAATTTTGCGCAGAGTAAACCAATTGCCGATAAAGTGTTTTGCCTTTATCATATTTGCTGTGTTTGCTCTGTGTCTGAGGTATTTTCCAACCATTGTATAAAGTTGCTTTGATGCTTGATAGTAGTGGTGGGATTAATTAAATTATATTATATTAAGATATTTGTCTTCTTTTTTTTTGAAGATATTTGTCTTCTTGAATCTTTGTTTGACAGCATTGGTCTGTATATTTGCTAGTCTGTGCGTATTGTGCCTGCGCTGCATTGTTTGGTTTTGAAATATAGTTGGCTTATAATATATTATATGATATTAGCCTTTTTGTCTCTTACGGTTTATTGCTTGGATGGGCATTATTTAGATTCTATAATGTGTTCGTACTGTGCTGCTCTTTTTCTACAATTCGGTGATGTAGTCAAAGCAAATGTTTTATTTGCATCTCTTGGTAAGTGGTGATTGGTCATTGTAGTGCATACACGACAATATACGGTAAGGCAATGAATAACTGCCTTAAGATTTGATGTTTCATACATTTTATGGAGAGTTGAGGATATTGAAGATTTAATTTTTTATTTAATTTTAAACTTAAGTTTGATTTTTATTTTTTATTAAGTAATTTAATGTTTCATCTTTATACAAAATAGTTTTTCTGTGCAATGTACGGGTTAACAAATAGTTTAATTAGTAATCCACTCATTTAATCCAATATGACCTAAATACTTCTAAAATTACTTGAATACCCTCTTGACCTCCAAAATTACTAAAATACCCTTAAAAACCTAAAATGACCCAAATACCCCTACACTTTCAAAATTACCAATATACCCTTGGACATCCAAAATTACCCATGAAACCTCTAAAATGACTAGAATACCCCCGGTATCTCTAAAATTATAAAATATGCTCAAAAACCACTAAAATGACCAAAATATCCTCAAAATCTCTAAAAAGAGAAAAATACCCATAAAACCTTGAAAATGACCACAATACTTCCGATATCTCTAAAATCACCAAATATGCTAAAAAACCACTAAAATGACCAAAATACCTCCAAAATCTCTAAAATTAGCAAAATACCCCCCAAAACCTCTAAAATGTCCAAAATATCCCCAAAACCTAAAAAATTGCCAAAATAACCCCCAAAAACTCAAAAATGACCAAAATACCCTCTAAACAAAAAAAAAATGACCAAAATATCCCTGAAACATAAAAATTACCAAAATAGTAAAGTTTCACAATGAGTAATAATAACAAAATAGTGAGTGATTTTCTTAGTTTTCCTATGCGATACACAGATTAATTCAAAATTTTACATAAAATAAATTTTAATTTTTACTAATATTATTGAGATTATCATAACAATTAGTGACATAAAGACAATTTATATTAAAATACAAAATTATTATAGATAATTAAAATAACATTAAATTTTATTTTTGGTAATAGAATTTTAAATTCTTTAAAACTTAAATATTAGAGTTTTACATAAATTAAACTATCTTAACAATTAATAATATATCTAAAAATAATAATTAATAAAATAAATAGAATTTTAATTTTGAGTAAAAATTTCTATTTCTTAAAATATTGGTAATAGGTTTTTAGTTAAATTAAATTATTCTAATAATTTATAAAATAAGCTAATTTAATAAATTAATGAGAGTGTACAGCCATTTATAAATATGACAAAACAACGTGGCGACACCTTTTGGCTTGCTCTTGGATGCAAAATGAGATTGTTTCGAAACGTGATTTCACTGATTCCATTTGAAAAGAATTTTCTTCTTGATTAATTTGTGCCTACCTGACTACCTCTCTATATCTTTAAACCTATTACCAGGTATAACTTGAACACAACCTGAGTTTTACATAAATTAAACTATCTTTTTTTTTTCATATACAATAAATTAAACTATCTTAACAATTAATAAGATATCTAAAAATAATAATTAATAAGATAAATATAATTTTAATTTTGAGTAAAAATTTCTATTTCTTAAAATATTGGTAATAGGTTTTTAGTTAAATTAAATAATTCTAATAATTTATAAAATAAGCTAATTTAATAAATTAATGAGAGTGTACAGCCATTTATGAATATGACACAACAACGTGGCGACACCTTTTGGCTTGCTCCTAGATGCAAAATGAGGTTTTTTTTTTTTTTTTTTTTTTAGAGAGTTTCAACCTATGGCCTTCGCTCCTGATGATAACTCTTTCTCATCAGACCAAGACACCAATCAGTTTTTGGTGTAGGCAGGGATTGAACCTCAAATCTCTTATACAACTATCAGAGAATTTACCAGTTGAGCTAACTGGAATCCACCAAAATGAGGTTGTTTTGAAACGTGATTTCACTTATTCCATTTGAAAAGACGTCATTATGCGCTTGGGTTGATTTTCTTTGCACAACTGTGTCTTCTTTGCTTTGTCCCAACCCATTTTGTTCTCTTTTCGCCACTACAATTGTGTCAAAATAAGAATTTTCTTCTTGATTAATTTGTGCCTACCAACCATGGCTCTGATATCACTATTGGTCCCAAATGTAGATGGCACTCCTTTTATGGGGTGATTACCAATGTTACAATATATTTGTAATGAGAAAATTATTTACGGAAAGAAATGAGAGTCCATCTATTTATTAACTCTCTCATGCCTCTTGGTAATAGACATATCCTTTCATGAATATATATGCCTTATCTAAAAGACATGATTGTTCGATAATACTAACTAACTAACATAATATTAATTAGGGTAAGTCACATATTTGGTCTCAAACTTTTACGTTATGTGTGAATTTGGTCCTTGATATTTTAAATGTGTCAATTTGGTCCATAATCTTTTAAATGCTTCAATTTGGTCCTTAACCTTTTGGTATTGTGTCAAAATAGCCATTGTCGTTAAGTGATAGATGAAAAATGATGACATGGCTAAAGAAAAAAAATATATTATTTTTATGCCATAGAAATTGCCATGTTGACTACCATATGGCCTAAATTAAAAAACTAAAGTGACACATCAGCTATTACAATTTAGGTTTTATTATTTCATTTTAGATTTTAGAAGTAAAAACTTAAACATAAATTATAATTAAAAAAGGAACAAAATTTCCCAATTTGCATCTCCAAAACAAAAACACTAAGCCTTGGTTTGGGAGGAGGGAATAAAATAGAATATAAAGGAATGAAAAGAATAATTTTAGAATATTATTTCATTCCCTTGTTTGGGAGTTTTAATGGAGGGAATGAAGAGTCAATTCCATTCTTTGAGAGTTTAAGTGGGAGGGAATGGAATAGGTAGGAGGGAACACTCATTCCTCTATATTCCCTTAAAATCTCAAATTTTCATTCCCCCTGAAATCGGGAGGAATGTGAGGAAATGAAATTAGATTTAATAAATTTTTTACTAAAACTCCCAAAATACCCCTATATATTTAACCATTTATTTTAAAATGGGGGTCTAATAGTAATATTATCATAAAATGATTCTATTCCATTTCCTCTATGTTACTCTCAAACAAGATTACTTACATTCCATTCATTTTATCAAGGTTACTTAATTCCATTCCATTCTATTCTTTTCTATTCCTTTCCCTTTTTTAAATACATTCCATTTCTTTCCATTCCCTCATGATCATTCCATTCCATTCCTTTCCTTTATGAACTCCTAAATCAAGCACCTCAAGGAATCATCAATCATCACCCACATAGCACCTCACGAAGGAATCATCAATCATCACTCCAAATACCTAAATTCAAAGCACATAAACAATCACATTACACCATCAACCAAAATTTAATAATTCCAAAAACATAAGCAGAGAGGAAAAAAAAAATTTGGACTATCTTCTGTGTCCTTCATCACCTCTTCAAACTTCAAAATTGGCCCAAACTCATCTTCTTCTTTATCATCCCTATTGTCATCACCACCATCTCCACCTCCTCCACCACTGTGAAATCTCCCATTTACACTTCCACCAAGCACATCCCCCATCACCATTCCCATCAATATCAGCTTTTATTTCAAACTCTCTTTCCAAAATCCTAATATCCTTCCCTCCAACATTACCACTATCTAGAGAAGGACCTAAGATTTCAAGCTAAGGAGGCCAAAGTATAAGAAGAAGAAAAAATCCAAATAGGTATTCATATAGTACTAACAAACTATCAACCAAGATCAATACACAAAATTATTGTTTCTTAATACATTAAGATGCAATCATTTACCAACAAAGACAAAAAAATACAAAATACAAAATAATATTGTTTCTTAAGAGCATCAATAGGTGCAAAAAAAAAAAAAAAAATTCTTTTCACAAACTAAAACTTACTTTTGTTACTTTAATATAGTATTTGAAATGTTTCGTATAGTAGTGTTTTTGGTATTTTGTGTTATAAATACTAAATATTTACCATTTAGTACACCTAATGCTAGTACTCTAATAATAGGCTGATTGAGATTTTTTATTTTAAAATTTTGTTGTTGTTAAGTTTTTTAGTTGGTAGTTGGTAGTTGGGTTGGGCTAATTAAAAGAGAACAAGTCTAATGTTTTGAAAGAGCAAGGCAAAACCCTAGAAATAATATATATATATATATATATAATCATTAAAAAATTCTTTTTTTTTCTTTGGGCTAGAGGGCCCAAATATTTTTTTTCCTTTTTTTCTTTGGGCCAGGGGGCCCGAGGCCCCCTGCCCCCCCCCCCCCTGTGGATCTGTCCCTACCACTATCACTATTACCTCCTTCTTTTGAAACCATAACAGAGGCTACACCAAACTGTGATTCACCAAGTGGCATAGCCACCAACCATTCACCACCACAACCCTCTTATTGTTTTTCTACACAACATCGGCAAAGCTATACCACCTTGACTTGACCACATCTTTCTCAATACGGCCTCATTTCTCAAAAACCCTAGGCTCAATGACCCACCAGCCATTACCAACACTCAGAGAATTCAACAAATTATTATGCAATTCCCACACCCAAAATTTGACGTGGCAATAGGTTTTAAAATAGCTAACTTGTCACTTTAGTTTTTTAATTTAGGCCATGTGTCAATTCACGTTGCAGTCTATATGACATAAAAGTAATATTTTATTTGTGTGTTAGTCGTGTTAGTATTTTTCATTCATCGCATAACTGCAGAGATTATTTTGACACAATATTAAAATATTAGGGACTAAATTGACACATTTGAAAGGCTAGAAATCAAATTGACATAGGTTAAAAGTCAAATATGTAATTTACCATATTAATTAATTGACTCATACCAATGACACCCACCTAAAAAAAAGGGTACAACAATTAATGTGAGAGTACACCATATTATGGTTTGACCCATAACAACCCCAAACTATCTATAGGCACCACTGCATTATTCTTTGTAAAATCAACAAGACATGTTAATGGTATTATTTCAAGGGTAATTATTGGGTGCTCCTAGAGTATCATAAATGCGTATTCCCCTCTCTCACATGAATTATGGGTCCCACTATGAATTAATAATTTTCCTTATTTCAATATGAAATTTAATATAAACAAACTAGACCTATAATAGAGTAATACTAAAGAATTCATTTCCCCATTTCTATTATAAGATACAACCAAACAATTGCAAAATTCAGTTTAGAAACAGAACATTATCAAAACATATTAATCCTTCAACATCAACATGTTTTTGTACTCAATCAACATGGAATACAATCATTACAATAAAAATTTCTAGAACTTCCTTAGCCTAAAATCTCAAAATACCTCATTCAAACTCAAAACAATAAGTTGAAACAAAAAACAACCATGCAAATATTTAGATTTGAACGGCTTTTAAACCCCTTAACACAACCGGATTAACCTAGTAATTAGCTAAGTGATTAACTTAGTCTAATTATGCAAATCTAGGTTATCACAATCAAACAATCACATCAAGTATATAGCAGCAAAAAAATAAATAACAAAGATATGATGACTCAGGAAACCACACGGTAAAAACCTGGGGAGGATTTGACCTAGCTATCCTCAAGGTAAACTAGAATCCACTATCTTGAAAGAATTGAAGTTCATACAATAAGACTTACAAGCCCTCACGCTCGACTTCTTATTACTACCCATCAGTAGAACTTACTGACACGACCACATGCAAGCTCCGAAACCACGGACTCTTTTTTTCTTGGATTCTCTAGCAAGTACAAGCACACTCGCTTGTGTATCTTTAAGTTCCAATGGCAACAACTAAGTTGATCATCAAGGTGTTGATTACATCTCCTCCTTGAAAACTCTAAGCTTTGTGTAAAGGAAAGCTTCTCTAGAGATTTACACAAGAGATTTACACAAAACAGCAATATGAGCAACAAAGACCTTAGAGAGGTTTGGGTACAAAACCCTAAAACCAAAAGAGGCACAAGAGGCACTCTAATCTCTCTCTCTTCAATCTCAAAAACGTGGCTTAGGGTTTCCTTTATATAGTGGGAGAAGTAGATCTGAAACCCTAATCCTTAATAGGCTTAAGCTGCTGTTTGGGCTGACTTAAAATTCTGAAGATACGATTTTTGATTGATCAAGCCTGTTCTTCGATCGATCGAACCAGGTAGAATATGAAGTCTTCTTCCTGCAGCTTGTATGTTCTTGAATCTTGACTTGAATCACCTTGAACATTGTTTAATAAAACCTATAGACTCTAAGATCTATTTCTAGACAAGTTTGTATTCACGATTTGCCAATTGTTCTAAACATTTAGAACCTAACAAGATTTTATGTCTTGCCTCTTGAAATCTAAGGGTTGTGTGCTTTGTTCTTGAAAAAGAGAAAGAGGAAGAGAAAAAGTGTAGGATACAAAAATTGGGTGTGGGAATAGCTGGCCATAAGAGTTGGAGGTGTGTGTAAAAGGGTGAGGTGTCAACCAAAAATTTTTTTTTTAAAAGGCAAGTCATGTTTTAGAGTACGTCACTCATGCTTCATGCTTCTGGATAATTTACCCATTAATTATCATAAATTTCTATAAGATCAACAAACAATTTTGTAGTAAGACCTAATTCCTTTTAACATATTTCAAAGGTTTCCACTATTACTTTGTGGCTTTCTTAAATGAAAGTTGTGTAAATTTCCCTTTACAGATTCATAAAGGATAAAGTTAAGTGCATAGATCAATTATTGTGACAAGAACAACAGTAACATCACCAAAATATGAATGATAATTTCAAATTACCTTTTAGGTTTATAGGTTTACCCTATACACAAAGTGTTTGAGGGTCTAGAGGGAAAATGGTTCAAACTGCAAGGTTAGCAGTATATTGTAACTATCTAAAAAGAAAAAGATTCTTAACAACAAAATAAGGTTTTTCAACATAAAATAAATTAAGCAACACAATTTTGATGTGGGTGAAAAAGAAAGGAAGATAGAATTATAAAATTTAGAGGTACAACAAAATAATTAGATAATTAATTGGTAGCTTTGATCAACCAAAGGATTTGGATTCCCACATCAATAAGAAATAAGAAAAAACAAAACAAAACAAAACAAAAACAAAAAAAAAAAAAAAACTTGATTTGAATTTCCACATCTTTACCATATATATAGACTAAAATCATTGTCACCCCTATAACTACTACAGCTTGTAGACACATAATAAGACTTAATAAATACAAAGCTTATCAACAAAGACTAACCGACCAAAATCACATTTCCAAACTGTCTCTTGAATGCTTACTTAAAAATAAGGTTAAAATGCAAAACACACATTTTAAGTTTCTGTAGAATTTATTTTAGTCTTTTAATTTTGTTTTCGTTCATTTCAGTTCTCCAAGTTTCAAATTTATTTAATTAAGGCATTTTCGTCAACTTTTTTTAAAAAAAAAAATTTGAAAAATTGGAAAATTAATCACAACATAAAACAAAAGTTGATAGAACATAATGAACATCACGAAAGAAAGAGAACTGCATGAACAGAGACAATAGAAAGATAAACTGCATGAACATCACGAAAGAAAGTGATAAACCCATAATGTTCTATTGGGTTTATCACTTTCTGAACATTTTGGGTTTATCACTTTCTTTCGTGATGTTCATGCAGATTCTCTTTCTATTGTCTCTGCTTTCTCTTGTTTCTGCTGCCTCTTTTCCTTCGGTGCAGCCACTATATGTCATGATGATGAGAGCTTTGCCTTGTTGTAATTCAAAGAAAGCCTTATCATCAATCAATCCACTTCCGCTTATTCAAAGATATCGTCGAGGATGGCACAAAGTAGTGATTGTTGCACATGGGATGGTATTCAATGTGATGAAAACACGGGTCATGTGATCAGCCTTGACCTCAGTAACAGTTCTCTTTATGGTTCTATCAACTCCAGTAGCAGCCTCTTCCAGCTTGTTCACCTTCAAAAGCTTAATCTCTCCATCAACAACTTCAATTACTCTGAAATCCCCGTTGGAGTAAGGCAGCTTTCCAAGCTTACACACCTTGACCTCTCTTATTCTGGATTTTCAGGTAAGATCCCATTTGTAGGGGCCTTTTTTACCGTGTTGGGCTGGGCTGCCCTTTTGTGGTTGTAGGCCCAAGTGTTCTGGGTTGCAGGAGTCGAGACTGATCCAACTGGAACTCAACTTGGCCGGGTTGTGCGCAAACTAGGCCTTGTCTGCCAGGAGAATACTTGTGGCAGGCAGAGCTGTTTCAGAGGAGCTTGCAGCAACAGACATAATTGATAAAAAAAAATAGAGCAATGTATTCTGGAATGACCAGATAGTTCTTTTAATAGTGAATGACCAAATGATCCATAATCACAATAATATGAACAATTTTAACAAATAAAATAGTAAGGGCAAATGGTAATAAAGATTAATCAACGAATAAAGGAAATAAGCCGAGTTCGGTCCGCAGGGGCAAGGTCAGGGAGGAAGAATGCCTCTTCTTAATACGATTAACCTCCGAGGAAAAGAATTCCTGCCGTGGAAATTAATGGGTTTGAGGGAGGCAGACCTGAATGGACAATGCCCAGGACGATTATATAAGAGAGCAGGAATTTGAGAGGGAGAGAAGGGAAGGGACCTATCGGTGCATGCCACTAAGCCTCGCTCTTTTCTCTCTATCTTTTTCTCTTTTCTAGTCTTTCCTTAGTGATTTCCACAATTGTAGTTTTTTAGTATTGTGCTCCCCTGTTTTTCTAAGTATGTTTCAGAGTTTTTTTCTTTACGTTGTGTTGTATTGCTCTCTTCCTTCTTGTTGTTGTCTTTTTACACAGCAGAGGCTTCCTTCTTATAGTGCCTGCCGCGACCAAATTTTACTATTCTACCCCTTAACCACCTTTGTCTGGTCTGGGCGTACTTGCCGACCATTACTGTTCCATCTGCGAGTTCCCCTATTACAGACAAAGACCACTTTTTTGTCTGTTAGTCTGCCGCGGCACCTCTGCCTGCCGCAGTGATGTTTCTCTCTCTCTATCCCTTATGGCATGCACCTATTGGTTCCAACTCAGCCTTGCCTCTTTTGGGTGGTATGTCATCCCAGCAAGACGTATCCCCCAAAAGAGCTTGAGCAGGAACCTCAAAACAGGTCTTCCCCTCTCCCCACCTCCAAACCATGCCCTCTTACCTCTGACCCACAACCCCACCACGTCCCTTATTGGCTGGATACAGGCTGGTGGTGCCTGAGCCTTGTGCGTGCATATGTCTGAAATTTGCCTGTTGTTCATGCATCTGCCGTGGACTGGAGACTTTGCTGGTATTGCCTACCGTCCGTTTCTGGCTTTTCACAAGCTGCTACTCTAATTTCCCGCTCCCATAGGGTTTGGGCTTTACTACATACTAGGCTTTGCGTTCTCTTCAACCCAATTCTTTAATTGCTTTGGCTTCCTACCGCGTTACTTGACCTTTCCTGTTACGGCGATTTGTTCCTACTGGGCCTCTTTTCAAGCCTGTCGTTCCTTTCTTTCCCCCAGTGGCTTAATATGGCCATTGGTGTTCTCACTTATGGGCTCTAGTGTCCCTTTCTTTTCACTTGGGCCTATCCGGCCCATTCACTTCCTTTGGACTTCCTCGGTCGATTTACTAACTTCGCATCCCATTGGTATTTACTAACTCAATTGGGCTTCCCTGGCCCAATTTCCTCATTCTCATTTTTGGGGTTCATGGGCTTGCCATTATCCCCTATTTTCTTTGTTTACATTACTTTGGGCCTGCCACGGCCCATTTTTCCTTTTCCATACCACATACTGCCCATGGGTGCTGTTTTCTCTCTTTTCGGGCCTTTTAGGCCCACTTACTTCCTCAAGACCCATTTATTTATATTAAGGGTCTGTAATTCATTATTCCTGCCGCTTAAGCCTAATGGTTTTACTTAGTCTTGCCACTTCTCTGCTGCCCATATTTCTGGGTTGGACCGCCTTCTGCCTATTTAAAAAAAAAATGATCCTCAACACCCATCAGAAATTTTACAACTCTCTAAGTTGGTTTCCCTAAACCTCGCTCTGAATCCATTGAAACTCCACAAGCCTGGTCTCAGAAGTATAGCTGAGAAGTTAACAAACTTGGAAGAACTAGTTCTGAGTCAACTGGACATATCGTCCACTGTACCCAGTATCTTGGCAAATTTATCTTCTTTAACAACTATTTTTCTTACGGATTGTGGTTTGCATGGTGAGTTTCCAATTGGAATTTTTCAACAACCAAATCTAAAGTCTCTAAATGTGCGCTTCAATCCAAAACTCATTGGTCATGTACCAGAAGTTAATAGAAGTAGCCCCCTTGAAGATTTGAGACTTGTAGGCGAAAGTTTCTTTGGAAAGCTACCAGATTCCTGGGTAACCTCCAGTCCTTATATCACTTGGATGTTGATAGTTGCAATTTCTCTGGACCAATACCACTGTCATTTGCTAACCTTACGAAGGTCACGTATCTAGACCTTTCAAGTAACAATTTCAACCGTGGGACTCTCTCTTCGGTTAGTAAGCAAACCAAACTCACCATGTTACGTCTAGCAAATATTAGTTTATATGGTGATATCCCATTTTCTTCTATTGGAAACCTGACTAAACTTACAGCATTATTACTTGGTTGGAATGAATTAAACAGTCCTATCCCATTGTGGCTAGCAAACCTCACCCAACTAAATACTCTCTGGCTTCCAATAAATAAATTGTTTGGTCCAATTCCAACATCTATTTCTAGCCTTTTGAATCTTCAAATTTTAGATTTGTATTCAAATAACCTGAGTGGCCAAGTAGAATTTGACTTGTTTTGAAAGCTCAATAACCTCTCCCACCTTGATTTATCTTATAACAAGCTTTCATTGGTTATTGGGTCCGTTTGGATACAATTTATTGTTGCTGAAAACATTGTAGAAAAATAATTTTTAAATGTATGAATAGTGCCGTGGATCCATTTTTAATATTTTTTAAAAATAAAGTGGCTGTGGGTCCATGAACAGTGCATAAACAGTATCAAAATAATGCATAAAAAATGTTTTTTGTCCCTACACAATAAATTTTGTCTCCTAAACCACGTGAAAGCAAAAAAAAAAAAAAAAACTAAAAATGCAACGCAACAAAACTCTGTATCCAAACCAATACATTGGTTCTAGTACCAATTCTACCTTTCAAAAATTTAAGGTATTAGGACTGGCTTCTTGTATCTTAAATGACTTCCCAGAGTTCCTTCGAAACCAAGATCAGTTGAAAATTTTGAAACTTTCTCAAAACAACATTCATGGCCAAATACCAAAATGGATCTCTAACTTAAGTAAAGACACTCTTATAGTTTTAGAGATGTCTGACAACTTACTCACAAGTTTTGATCATATCCCAAATGCTCTCATTTGGACCAATCTACAAGTACTGTTCCTTCCAAACAACAAGCTTCAGGGGTCACTGCCAATTCCACCTCCATCCATCCTTTATTATTCTGTCTTTAACAACATATTGACTGGAGACATCTCTCAAATAATTTGTGAATTAAGTTCTCTTTCTTATCTTGATGTTTCATACAACAACTTGAGTGGCTTCCTTCCCCATTGTTTAGGAGACTTGAGAAACCTTTCCATTCTTAATCTCCAATACAACAACTTTCATTGCAGCATTCCTTAAATATTCATGGAAGGATGCAAATTGGGGATGATCAAATTGAGCCAAAATCATTTTGAGGGGCCTTTACCAAGGGCATTGGCTAATTGTACAATGCTGGAAGTTCTTGATATTGGAAACAATCACATAATGATACTTTCCCCTCTTGGTTGGGCATTCTTCCAGAGCTAAGGGTTCTCATTATGCAATCAAATGGAATCCATGGTTTTATTGTAAAACCTGATACAATTCAAAGATTCCCAAAATTACAAGTAATTGATATCTCAAACAATAATATTAGTGGTAAGTTGCCATCTGAATATTTCCAAATTTGGAAAGCCATGCAAAGCTTTGATGCAAGTCAATTAATGCATATGCAAGCAAATGGTCCGATTCTAGACACACAAAGTTTTGGCTAGTTAATGGACTCATATGCCTACTCAATGACATTGACAAACAAAGGCATGAAAGCAGAATATTCAGAAATCCAAGATTTCTTTGTGGCCATTAATCTATCACGCAACAAGTTTGAAGGAGAAATTCCAAAAATTTTGGGGAATCTAAAAACCCTTCACATGCTTAACCTTTCCAACAATATTCTTATTGGTTTTATCCCGTCATCTTTGGCAACCTTAACAAACCTAGAATCACTGGATCTTTCTCAAAATATGCTAGTTGGAGAGATTTCTCCACAACTAGAGGAGCTCACCTTCCTTGCTTTCTTGAATGTGTCTCATGATAATCTTACAGGACCTATACCACAAGGGAAACAATTTCTCACATTTCAAAACGGTTCATTTGATGGAAATGTAGAATTGTGTGGAAGCCCATTGTCCAAAAGATGTGCCAATTCAGAGGACCCACCAACACCACCTTCAAATTTTGAAGCAAACCAAGGCTCAGAGTTTTCATTTGAGTTTAGCTGGAAGGTATTTGCAATGGGATATGGATGTGGATTTATATGGAGTTTTTGTTGGACAAATTATAATCAAAAGGAAGAGTGGTTGGTTTATAAAGTCTTTTGCAATTGGCCATCCAACAGGAAGAAGGGTGAAGTGCAGGAGACGTTAAAAATAAATTTAGTTGGATAAGAATTTTCCCTTATAAATAAACTCATGCATATGTTGCTTCTATTACAAGTGTTCCCATTTTATTTCAGGAGTTTGGGAGGGGTATGTGATAATTTATTGTCAAATACCACAAGGGAAATAATTTATTGTCTTTTCTTTTTTTTTTTTTTGGAGAAGTTGTTTATATATTGTCTACTCAATGTAATACGTTTTTGTGGTGCTTTTCTTACTGTACCTTTTCCTTTTGGTGATCTTGGTTTTGTCATAAATGATAAAATGGTGTTGTATAGTGTATTTTAAATTTAAAAACTTGAGGAAAAATATATAGTCTTTCTAAATCTTTAAATATATATATATATATATAAGTTTCATGTATAACGGTTTTAGGCTTGTTGATGATGAACTAAGCTTATTAATTCCAATTTAAGTGTCTGTTTGGGAACAGCTTATTTAGATGAAACTAAAAACCTTTTGTTGAAAGTATTGTACATAAAAAAGTAAAAGTTAGCTGAATAGTACAGTTGAATCCATGAATAGTACCAAAAAGTGTTGTGGGACTCATGAATAATAGCAAAAATAAATTAAAATTGCAAATAAGCTAAAATTTTCAGCTTGTCCCAAACGACACTAAGTAAATTGGGTGGATTGTGTGCTATGTTAATAAAATCAAGGTATTGACCCTACCAATGGCAGAACCAGAATTTTTGCTTTGAGGGGGAGAGGGGATGCCTTGGCTATAACCAAAACTTTTACTTTAGATCAACCACCTCTTTCAATTGTGTGTCTTCAAAGCCTTGTTAAAAATCATGAATTTGATTATGCATTGGATATTTAGCTTCATCACATCACATATTTTACCTATTTGGAAGTTGGAGTTTGATTTTAATGCGAGTTTGATTTTTTTTTTTTTTTTTTTTTTGAATTGTAATTTTGTTGAGTTTTATTAATTTTTAGGATACTTTTTTGATGTTTTTTATCGTAGGGTGAAAAAAATTGAGTTTGAGAAAATTTGTTTAAAACTTAAAGAATTATTTTCATATTCTATATACCTTTTAATGGTATACAAATTGTTATAAATAATTGGACAAATTACAACTTTACCCACCTGAGGTTTGACCAAAATTTAAGTTACCTACTTGTTGTTTGAAATCCCATGATGCAAGTGTTTCGCTGGATTGTATTTTTATCTTATTCGATCTTGTATTTTTATGTTTTAAAGGAAAGAGATATAAAAGTTGAGCAAAATTATATATTTAAGAAAGATGGATTACAGAAATCTAACTAAGTTAATCTCAAATGGGTACAGTGTCAAATTTTAAATCATAAGTAGACAATTTAAATTTCAATCAAACCACATATAAGTAAGTTGTAATTTGCCTTTAATAATTTTTATTAAAAAAATGAATATTTTCACAAAATTACCTATTGAATTTTTGAGAAAAATTCTACTACTTTCATTTTGGTACAATAGAAATTATATATATATATATATATTTATTTATTTATTTAAGACTTTCCTCTACATAGTGCATATTAGCGACAAATTTCTAACCGCAACAAAGGAACCCATTCCAATCTTGATTGTACATCCATGTAGCCAGGGACGGACCCAGGTCGAGGCCAAAAAAGGGGGCCCAGGCCCCCCCGGGCCCAAAAAAAAAAAATTAGCAGCTAAATTTAAAAAAAAAAAAAAAAGAAAAGAAAAAGAAAAGGGCTTGGGCCCCCCTTAGATTATAGCTCGGGCCCCCCTCCCAAAAATATGAACCCCTAGGCCCTAGCCCATCATCCAGCTAGCCCAGGAGCCCATGAGTCCATGACCCATGTAAATCCAAAACCAAACAGAGAGAGCAAAAAACAAAGGAAAAAAAAATAGAAAGGAAAGTGAGACTTGAGAGGTGAGTGAGATAGAGAGATAGAGAGACCAAGACAAAGAGATAGAAAGGCGAGCGAGACAGAGAGTAGTACCCACTCAGCACTCACTTGCCACCGGCAAGACCACCCATAAGAGACCCAGCACATTTTGAAGACTTGATTTTGCTACCAGTACCCAGTACCAATGCCAGGGAGACCCACTTGCCGTCGTCGCTCACAGGTATTTGCTCTTATCTTTTCCTTCAAAACCCAATAAATATAAAATGTTTGTGATTTGATCTGAGAATCTAAGATTCTCAGAAACTATGCTTGTGCATCGTGGACTTGTGGTGCTTCATGTTTGTGTTTTTACTAAATCCTGATGAGTGATGAACTAAACTGATGTTAGTGATTGACTGATGGTGTTTTTTTTTTTTTTTTTTGGATTTTTGGTTTTTTGTCTTTGTGACTGTCACTCTGTGTTTGTGACTCTCTAGAGAGAGAGAGAGAGAGTAGAATTTGTAGTTGTAGAGATTAGTTTTTTCTTTGTTGACTGGTAGTTGGGCATAATTAGGACAAGTGGAGTTGGGCAACGGACAAAAGGTAAAGTTAAAGTCTTTAACTTTCCATTTTTTCTTCTTTTCTTTTTTTTCCTGTAAAGTCAATTAGTGTCGGTAGTGGCCAGTGAGATTCATTGGGTTAATGGGTTAGTGTTAGAAAGATGGAGACGATACAAAGACATAAATGAAGGCAAACCAAACACAAAGAAATAAATAAAGGCAGACCAAAGACAAAAAGAAAAAAACAAATCATATAATATAGAAAATTGTCACACAAATTTAAGAAAATAATGGTGATTCTTATATGATTCTTATTTTATTTGTAGATCATGAAAAAAATCAACTACAATGCTTGATTTTTTCAAAAGAAAAAGTTCAACTTCAAATTCTTCCGAAGTCAACATGGAATTGCCAACAACTAATGTTGTTATTCCAATTCTAGAAAATGTGGATGTTCCAATTCTAGAAAATATGAATTTCCCAATTCCAAATGTCGATGTTCCAATCTCTCAAACACAATTTCATCACGCAAACAAATATTGGAATATCATGTTAATTAACGTGATGAAATTCGACGGGTTTACATTATAAAAGGTCTACACCAACCTCCTCTAAAGATATTCAAAAAAAGTGGAAAGCACAATCATAGCTTTCAAGTTTCTTGGTTTAAAATTAATTCAACATGGCTTGAGTATTCTCCTACGACAGATGCAGCTTATTGTCTACCCTGCTTTGTCTTTCATAATTCAAATAGGGTTGTGGGACAAAATAAATTCATTATTGGTGGATTTAGAAATTGGAGAAAGGTTGGGGGCAAAGATTGTTATTTTCAAGATCATATAGGAAAAGATCCTAACTCAGCTCATAGAGTTGTCGAGCAAATGTGTAAGGATTTGATGAACCAATGGCAGCATTTACAAAGGGTAGTTGATCATTTCACTACTGAATAAATTGCAAATAATCGGTTGCAATTGAAGGCCACAATTTTTATTGTCCGATATCTTGCCTTTCAAGCTATAGCTTTTAGAGGTAGTGATGAAAGTTTTAGTTCATTAAATCGTGAGAACTTTTTTGAATCATTGGGTATTGTGACTTTTTGGAATGAGAAGGTTGCTGAAATAATAGAAAAAGCTCCCAAAAATGCAACCTACACATCACCTAAGATTCAAAAAGAAATTCTATATGTTTTCTTAGCCAAAGTGAAGAAGGTCATTCGGGAAGAAATTTGTAATGCAAAGTTTTGCATAATGGTTGATGAAGCTCGTGATGACTCCATGAAAGAGTAAATGGATGTGGTTTTTAGATTTGTTGATGTAGAAGGTTTGTGAAAGAACGTTTTTTTAGGCTTATTCATGTTGTTGACACTGCGGCTTTGGCTCTAAAGAAGGGGATATATTCTTTGTTATCTCAACATTGCTTAGATATACAAAATATTCGAGGGCAAGGATACGATGGAACAAGCAACATGCAAGGTATGTGGAATGGATTACAAGCTTTGATTTTGAATGATTGCCCATATGCTTACTACATCCATTGTTTTGCACATTGCTTACAATTGACATTAGTAAAAGCATCAAAACAAGTTGTTCCCATTAGTCATTTTTTTTCTTACATTGCTTTTTCTGATCAAAATTATTAATGTTTCATGCAAGTGCAATGAGCAATTGAAAGTTGTTAATGATAATGAAATAGCACATTTGATTGATCTTGAAGAGCTTGAGACTAGAAGTGGACTTAATCAAATTGGCACTTTACAACAACCTGTAGAAACAGGTTGGAGTTCACATTTTAGATCAGTTTCTAGCTTATTAAGGATGTTTACTTCAACTGTTGAAGTTTTGCAAAATATAATTGATGATGCAATTGATGGAAAACATCGGGCAGAAGCAGAGTTAGCTTATGATGATTTAACTTCATTTGAATTTGTCTTCATCTTGCATCTTGAGAAGGAAACTATGGAGATTACTGATAAACTTTGTCAAGCTTTGCAAAGCTAATCTCAAGACATTTTAAATGTCATGCATTTAGTTTCATCTACTAAAGCACTTATCCAAAAATTTAGAGATGATGGATGGGATGGCTTACTCACTACTGTAATATCATTTTATGAAAAGCATTGCATTGATGTCCTAGATATGAATGCTCATTATGTTGTGAGGTGAGGTCGAGCTCATAATCAACAAGATAACGTTACAAATAAGCATCATTATCGAGTAAATATTTTTTATGCTACAATATATTCTCAACTACAGGAACTAAATTATCGGTTTAATGAAGATGCAATGGAGTTACTTAGGCTTAGCTCAGCTTTAGAACCTAGAGAAGCATTAAAATCTTTCAAAAGTAGTGATCTTTGTTTGTTGGTAAAGAATTTCTATCTACAAGATTTCACAGATTATGACAAACAAGTGTTGGAGAATAAGCTTTATCATTTTGAGCATAATGTAGTCCAGGATCTAGAGTTCAAAAAATTGAAAAGTTTATCTGAGTTGTCTCAATGGTTAGTGAGAACTGGAAATTTAGAACACTACAAACTTGCTTATAGAATGGTGAGACTTGTACTTACTCTTCTAGTTTCTACTGCTACTACAAAGCGAGCATTTTCAGCTATGAATGTTGTCAAAACTAACCTTTGAAACAAAACAGAAAATGATTTTTTGATGGACTCTTTGATGTTATACATTGAAAAGGATATAGCTTCGACATTTAGTTTGGATACAATCGTAGATTATTTTGAAGATTTGAAAAGGCATCAAGTTCCCTTTTCATAGATGATTGTATAAAGAAACAATAGTGTTTCGTGTCTTTTGTTTTTGTTAGTAGATGATTGTATCTTAATATATTAAGAAACAATGATTTTTGGGTATTTGTTTTAGTTGATAGTTTATTAATACTATATGGATGCGTATTTGAATTTTTTTATTCGCTTCCGACACCCCCCCCCCCTTCCCCCCCAACTTAAAATCTTGGGTTCATCCCTGCATGTAGCTGTTCCCCAATTGAAACATACTTCTCACCTAAACTAACGCCAAAGAATTGTTGCAAGAGAAATCTCATCCAAGACAATAGTCATTTGATTAAACTGTTCCAAAGCTTCTTCCTTTAACTCAAAATATGCAAGTCCACTGATTAAATAAGTCTATGAAATTGCATTGTGTTCTGTGAAGCTATCAACAAAACTACTACCAACTAGAACATCAAGAGTAGTTCCATTTGAACAATCCGATCATGCAAATTAATACCCCATATATTCAAGATCATATATACACGAAACTGTACTGTGTTAGGTGGCATAGGTCATGGAATTCAGTCTAACACCTTGACTTAACATCTCAACAAAAGTACTAAGGCTTTGAACCCAAAAGTCATGTTGAAAGAAGATCGATAACATTGTGTTCCAAGACACACAGTCACATTTAGGCATTTAGGTGAACATTTCAAAAACCATTCCCATCCAATACAATTTGGAGTATCCACAGATTATATAGTTCCCAACAAATTGAATTTGGATTTGGGATCCTCAAATAAACTATCCTAGCATAACTCACTTTTCCCAACTTATATTGTAATTGTAACTAGAAAATAAAGTTATGTAATCTTCTCTATCTTAAATTGAATCTAGATCAAAACCTTGTAAAAAACTTTCCAACAAATAAGTGAGTCTACAAAAAAGGTCACAAGTAATTTTAGAGATAATCATTACTTTCTAATGAAACTTATTTCTATACTGTTAAAGGTAACTAAGCATTGAAATTAAATTATTCCTTAGATGGTGACATGAACTAATATTTTGTAACATATAAATTCTAATTAATTGAGATGAGAGTCTAGACTCTAAAGAACCAAATTTTCGGCAAGGAAACTTATGGATTTTGAATCTGTGAGTAGATGAAACCCATACAATTAGCCTAAAGCTCATTATTATTAACTCACGAGCCATCCAAGCCCACAGGCCGCAAGTATAGCCCAAACACTTGAAATAGCCATCCAAAATTTATTCAAGATGAGTCCATAACAAGCCCCATGACATAAGCTTCAAAGCCCATCCATATGGACAATAAAGTCCTAAAGCCATTCCATGGACTCAGCCAATTGAAGCCCACAGGATTAGCAACAGCCTATGAAAGCCCACAGCTGTAACAAATAAGCTTAAGTACAAGAATTTCCCTCCATCACTGAGGAGAGAAGCAGCCAGATAAGGGGAATAGAAGAGCAATGGGTTGAAGGGGAAAATGGTCGTTTCGTGTCAATTTGGGCCCACCCAAAATTTGACAAATGAGCTTGGAGCACTTGTAAGACCATTGTGTCTATAGTTTGACGCCATGTGTAAGTAAAAGAACTCATTAAAGCACTAATGCATCTATTGTGTTAAAGATTTGTCTGCGTTTGGGTGTAGCTTAGCTTTTTTATGAAATTTTTTTTTGTTAAAAGTGTGCTAAAATATATTTGCACTTAAAAAAAAAAATTTGAGGTTTTAAAAAGTTTTATATAAAATATATAAAATAAATAAACTAATTATCATCTTTACCTCCATAAAAAGTTTCAGCCAATGTCATCTTTACCTCCATAAAAACAAAGAACAATTATCATTAATGCAAAGCTACTGCAACCCTTGATTTCATCAAGTTCAAATTGGGGTCTTCCTCTTAAGGAAGCAATTTTTAGGGTGATTAGTTAGCTGTGTTGTTGTCTCTAAACACAAGACATAAGCAATGCCTCCTTTTATGGAGGAACACTACTCTATTGAGAAATTGTCCCAAATTCCTATTATGACTTGGAAAACTAATTGGATTTTCTTATTGAGGAAGGAAAAATTAAATTTGGTTATTTTCTTGAATTTCCTTAGTGTGAAAGGAAATATTATTCCTTGAAATTTAAGGAGAGTCTATTCTTTATCAAAGAAGTAATGCATTCCTTGTGTATCAAGAAATTTGATTTGAAATCTTATAAATAGACTATTGCAAAGAATTTGATGGTTTTGGCCCAGTAGTCCTCCCCAATGAAAAGAGGAGAAAAATAATAGAATTAGGCATGAAACCAACAGAGAAAAATGAGATTTTTACTTAGGAGGTATCCCAAGAAGAGAAACAACGAGGCTTGAGTTTTCTCTACAAAGCTTTTGTAAGGCACACAAATCAAAGAAAAATTGTGAGGCTTTAATTCATGTTGTGAAGTGAAGAGTAGAAAAAAGGTGTTGTCGCAATGTGAGGATTGTGAACAGAAAAATATTGTGTGAAAAGAAGAAGAAACCATAGTGACCCATTACTTCATTCTGTATTAATTGATTTTTCTGCAAAGCAAGCTCTGGGAACCAAATAGATTTCCAGCAGCTTAAACGTTTTTCTTTTCTTCTTTTGTGGGAGCTTGAACGTTTCGTATTGCTTTGCTCCTTTATACAACAGTAAGTTTCAAAGCTAGGAATAAAAGGCTCCATAACTCAAAATAGCATACACGGTAAACAATGACACAATGCTAATGAAATACTGTTGTACATTCTGTACAGAAGATCAATATAAATATTATATACAATACATCCATTTGGGGACTTATAAAATAATTGATACAACTCACAACATCATCAAAATAACAAGGCTGATAAAATAGGTGACATACAAGACCAAAGAAATAACTGGGTGGCCAGGACCATCTAGCATGCCTGGTTAAGTTGGGTGCCCCATCCAGAATTCCATGTTTCAAAGCAAGGCACGCAGATAAAAAAAAAATTAAGTGGCTCTTTTTAACATCTGCATAATGGATTCTGGATCCCGGATTTCCTGGCTTTCTTGTGAATCCTCATTCCCCTGTGAAAAATCAACACTAGTGTAAGTCCGAATCCCTGGGCCATGTCCACTACAATCCCTCTCCCTTCCTTGCTGTGCTCGTCTTACTTCCTTTTGATGCTCAGTTAGTTCCAAACTTTTTCTTTTTAACCTTGGAGACAGCTTCTCCTCGTGCTGAAGTTGATTCACTGTATCCTCCACAAACTGTACTCTTTTGGAGCTCAAGTTATGGGTTCCAGTCACCCTGTATCTCTGTAAAGCAGTGTTGACTCCTAGTCTAGAGCGACATCTTTCAAGATATGGTAAGCTTCTCTTGCGGAGGTTTATTTTTCCATTTCTCAAGAGCTTGTCTAAGACATGAAGCAAGCTTTGAGGGTAATCCAACTTGATTTGCTCACCATAAGTGGAATTCCAGAAGGTGATGGTAGGCTCTGAAATGGATGGATTTGGGTGTTCAAGAGTTTTTTCAAGAAGGGGAGCCTGCAATTTGAGGAGTGCAGAATCAAAGATTATAGGTGGCTGACTACTTTGCAAACAATTGAGGATTTCAGTCCACAAGAGTTGAAGTTGATATTTGGTGCTTTCATCCCATATCTCTATATGTGACACCCATTGGAGCAGTGGACAAGATATTATCTGCAAGTACATGAAAAGATTAAATGCTAGTCAAACAGGATAGCAGTTTTCCAGAAATAGAATCTGTGTGAAAATATGAAACAAAAGAAGGAAACTTCAAGATCCTGATCACCAACTCCATTGGAAACATTCTAACGAAACTTTCAAGGAAGATGACTCCAAATGTCCACTTCACTTTCTTTTATGCAAACATGTTTTCTATACAGACACCCCCCCCCCCTCTCTTCCCAAAAAAGAGAAGAAAAATTGAGAGAGAGGAAGTTAAAAGCAGGAGTAAGACTTTAAAAGCATACACCCTCAACATATGGTTCAACTTAAGGGAAAAAATAAATAAAAGAGCATGGTACATGCTTACTTTAGCCACTGTTCATATGTAACTTCAATGAATTATTAGAGATCATGAGTTTCACTCTAGTAACAGTACATAAAATTGCTTCAGTTTTAACTGAAAATCTAATTATAAAGTTCAATGCCAAAACCTGGCTGGTGCACTACCTCAATGAACAAGAGGATATCTTGCTTCATGTGAAGACAACTGATAACGCATGCCAATGCAGAAAATAACCTGGGATTTCATGGCAAAGTGATACAGGCATAAGGAGATCACATATGTAATGACTCAAGTACAAAGGGCAAGAAGCCAGCTATAAAGTTACCTTGATATCACAAGAAGACCAGTTAGGGGTTCTGTTGCTAACTTTGTACATAACACCTTCAAATATCTGTATGAAGACACTTGGAAACATGAGCAATGGCAGATGGAAGAGACAAAACACTTGGATAGTGAGGGTTCTGTTTTAGATTAAATCATTTACATGATACTATAAAACTGAATTGAATTTCATTTGTAGAAAGTTCCAAAACTCCATATATGTACAAATCATAATGAGATAATATGGAACTGAAGGAATAATCCAAACAACTTTTAAAAAATCAAAATTCATTCCTATTATTTGGATAGTGAAGATTCAATTTTAAATTAGATAATTTACTTAATATTACAAAACTGAATTGAATTTCATTTGTAGAGTGTCCAAAACTCCATCTATAAACAAAGCACAATGAGATTATATGAAATGATGGGATCCCGTAAGAACCCAAGTCCAGAGTTGGCAGCCAGCCAACCTGCAATGAAAGAATGCCTTAACACCCTATCATGCCTTAACCCAACCCTAAGAAGCAATGTTTGCACCTACCTGGAAGCAAATCTCAAGCTAACATTCATGTTACTGGATATTTTACAGTCACCAATATGTTTGTGTCTACTTTTGTCTGAACCTACTTCTGAAGTACAGTTCTCTTCCAAGAGACATATTACTACATTGCCATATAAAGAAAGGAGATCCAGATCCAGATCCTCATAACTTAAATCAAGATCATTGGCACCATCAAGCATTCTGGCATGTTCATCAAGGCACCCATTTAACATTGAATACAAATCCTCAAGAAAACTGTTTGTAGCAGAACAGTACACATTCTGTGAAGTTTTAAGAGAACTATAAAGTGTCTTCCACACTTCAAAAACATGTTCAAAGTCAAGCTTCCTCTGTGGTGAAACATGAGGCTTTTGTGAGAATTCACTAACCAGTGAGGCTGAATTTTCTGGGGGCAAGAGCATACTGAAAATGGATACAATAAGAGAGAGCATATGGCAAGAAAACCAGTGTTGTTGGACTCCATTCTCACTAATGAAAGTTCCTTGACATCATCTATGCAGTCTGTCAATCCTTTGGCTATTGCTATCCATATATTTAAGCAGTGGAGACCAACATAATTATACAGTAAACTGATCATAGCAAGGAGAGTTTCCAGGGGATCGTATGAAGAGAATAAAAATTTGAAATACTTGTGGATTCCCTGTAAAATTAACTCTGTGTTGGATGTCTTCATAGTTGACTGAAAGACCACACAGAGGTAGGCTACAAGTAAATAAACCACTGGTGAAACCATATTCATGTGAACGATAGAGCAAATATCCATAAATTTTGCATGTCTAATGTTATTAACTGATTGAAGCTTGTCAATGTACTTGAGGTCCAATGAAACCTTGTACAGAGGGGATTCCAATGTAGCCGGTTGTAACTCCTTAGTGACAGCATCTATAAACCGGAGACAAGTATGATGCAAATCACTACTATCACTGCCTTCTGAACTTACATCTTCACATATCTTCTTTATGAACCTTAATACTGTGCCCAAACACAACATAATATCATTATAATTGGTTGATGTCCTTTCCAACTCCAATCGAACTCCTTTCAGAACAGATAAAAATAACCTTAAAGCAGCATCACATACAAAACTTTTGTATTCATGGTTGACAGTTGCAATTGATGCTTGACTGACGAGAATAAAAATTATGTTCAAATGGAAGTCCAACTGACAAATATCCCATGGCAACCATTTAACAGAGTATTGCTTCCATAAGAATTTGGTAGCTGATATATGATGGCTTGCAGAGTTACTTGTGACATATTCCACATCTTTACATTTTGCTAAAATAAAATCATCAAGCAAATCTAGGCACAGATTCCATGAGCTCACACTTTTACTTTCAGGACCAATGCGAAAAATTGCTTCACAGATAGGCTCCAACACTAGCTTTATCACTGATGGATCATTGACAGAAGTATCAAGTTTATGCAGCAGATAACACCATGTGTTCAAGCATGATGAGTGGACGGATATATCACATTTACTTGATATGATTCCTGTCAGAGGAGTCATTACAAGCCTTACGCTTTTTAAAAACCCATTTGCTTGGATTTTATCACTGGTCTCTCTAGATTTTTGCAAATGTTGTACACCCTTCTCCTCCTTGGATGTATTTGTCTCACAAGCTACTATTGGAGGATGAATTAGAGCATCAATGAGACCTTCCCAAGCAAACTGCAAATTATGGTAAAAAAATCATACAAAAGAATGACATTTAAAGCATTATAACGTAGGACTTCTGAAATATTTTAATCCAGAAGGTTACCATAATTGATGGAAGAATGAGATTCTAAGTGTTGTAATGGAGTACTGGTATGTTTAAATGCAGAAATTACTGTAGGAGATAAATTGAACAGTTAACTTGGCAGTGATTTAGCTTCTTTTATTTGCATAGATTGCCATAAAAACTTGGGTAGACCCAGTCCCATAAGCTTACGTGCAAGGACCACAACAACTAGACACCATTTTCTGACTTAAGCAAGGACCTTTTAGTCTCTTGATTTGGATTACTGCAAATTCTTTATGCCCCATAATAAATTTGTAATTTTTTTTTTTTTTTTTTGGGGGGGGGGGGATAAGTTTAAATATTTGTTTAAGATTTATTTTAACAATTAATGGAATTTTGTTTGGCCTAAACCTTCGCAATATTTTGTCTTCACCCTCCACACACACACACACAAAGGGAAAAGAAAAGAGTGCTATTTCAATCTCTCAAAATGTCAAAATCATATATCCTACATTGTAAATGTTACCACTACAGTTTGTATTTGAAAAGGAAATTTCCTGTGATGTTTCACTTTTGAAACCAGATACATAGTCATGGTAAAGAAGAAATGGCAGCTACAGGGATATTGAATGAACCACTGGTAGAGTTGACTGCTCTTGATTTTTAGCTTCTGGACACACAATTGGGAATTTTATGATAAATATTTATCCATATTAACTGTTGAAGCTGATTTAGATAACAGTCAAATAAATCAATAGATCCAAACAGTCTGTGACACAACCTCTTACTATTGGTTTGAAGTTTGAACTATTTTTAAGGATGTAATTTGAATTTTACTGGCATTTTGTGCTAAACCTGCACAGCAGTTTTGCTTCACCCGCCAAAATGAAAATCTTCTACTTCATCTCTTAAAACATCAAAATCATCTATTTTACATTGTAAATGGAGCCACCACTCTAGTTTGTATAACAAAAGGAAATTTCCCGTGATGTTGCACTTTTGAAACCAGATTCACAGTCACAGGAAAGAAACTGCTAGCTGTTTAGGCTCACAAATTTTCCTAAAACAAAAAGTTACACCTCAGATTCTGACAAGCACCAATAAGATATAAAATGGGCAAAAATTAGTAATGATTTTTCAGATTCTGCAATGTTAGCATCAGCTAGTAAGATGTTTTATTTGAAATACTTCAGATGCAAACACATTAAATCCATCTAAATTCTCAAACCTTTTAACAAAAATTTAGCGGAAAAAAAGATGGTGGAAACAGATTTAGCTAGCTATATCATATTAGCATGTTTAAGCTTTCCATGTTTAAAATGTATATCTCAACTATGAATGCACCTTGATAGATGCACTTGAAAAATATAAAGAACATAAGCACATTTATACCTTGGAGAGAACTAGTGGAGGAGGTAATATTATAGGCTTAATCTTCGATAGACACCTTTCTGACATATCCCTCTCCTTCTTGTCAAAGCTGAGAAGTCTTCTATATATTGGAGGAGCCCATAAATGTGATGAGTCTCTCATTCTCTTGCTTAAATTAGATGCTAACTTTATCAAGGCCTATTATAATAGCAAGAAGGGTTAGCAGGAGAGACAAGTTGACCATACTCATTTATTGATTCTTGTTTAACATAAGATGCTAAGTTCAGCAGTGATAAATAAAATATAAATAACCAACTTGATTACGCAACAATGTAAAATTTAACACTGGAATCATTAGTTTAGGACAAAAGTTTGACACAATTTGCTTGTGTAACATCATGTTCCGTCCAAGTTTGAAAAAAAAAATTCCACAATAAGCAAATAAAACCACTTCACTGCCAATTCTCTCTCTTTCTTTCTCCAGGACAAGTTATGCACATTAAACACTTTACAAAAAAAACGATACTGAAATCTATTAGTGACTGACTTAGTCAGTTTATATGCATAGACTTCCACTTAAGAAGTATCACTAGAAGTGGTTGAGGAGCATAAAATAGAAAGCTTGGAAGAATTACTTATACAGTTATACCTGAATAGCCTCAAAAGTTGTTGATAAAGAACCAACTGGGTTCTCAAGTGCATGAACAACCGCCTGCAACAGAGAGTTGTAGTGGGAATCTAGAAATGTTGCATTAAACTGTTGGATGGATATGCACCACACTCCTAAGTTACAAACTGACTGCAATGAAGAGGCAAACAAGTCAAATCCACAAATAAATAAATAAATAAAGCACAGCAACCCTCGAAAACTATCATTATTTGACAATGTGACATTTACCTTCATTTTTGTTGTCGTAATGAGCCTAACTAAAGACTGTATAACCAAATTGGCATCATCCACTACAAAACCAACATAGAGAAAATGCTGATTAAGTACTCATTTCCAATTAAAAGACAACTAAACAATACCGGTCAACTAGGACCATGGATTTTATACCCCAAATTCTGAAACTTCAGGATGTAATATCCAAACACTCCTAAACTTTAGGAAACAAAATACAAACACCCAAGTAAAATCCAAATTTTAACATGTCAGGATGTGAAATTCAAACACCCCAAATTTCACGGAGTAAAATCCAAATTTTAAAACTTCAAGGTGTAAAATACAAACACCCTCAAACACTCCCAAACTTTAAGGGTGTAATTTGCAATTCACCCTTTTTTAATATCTAAATTTTGAAAGGCAATAATTTACCAACATCCCATTACTAAAATATTATAGTAAACAATGGTGTACCACTAGCACAACATACCTGCAATTACGGCAACAAGGGACGGATGATAAATCATGAAACCCAAACACTTCAAAGCCAGTGCAGCACTGTCATCAATTCAAAACCAATATTTATACATATATTCAATCACCCTCCATTTAAAAGCTACTTAGATGGAAAGAGGAAACCCAAAAAAAAAAAAAAAAACAAATTTTTTTTTTTTAAATCATCTATTTCAGTTCATAATTGTATTCAAAATTTCATTCCTTTTCTTTTCCTACACATTTCCCAGCATCCAAACATATCATTTTGATTTGAAACTTACATTTCTTCATCGTCGTCTGAGATATCGGCAACGATTAAAGATAGAAGAGTCTGAGAAATTCCAGCTAGGGCTTGAATTGAAGTAGGGTCGTCGCTGGACTGTTCTTGGAAGTGTAGGAGGGTTGAGTAAGCGAGGCACTTTGAGCCAGAGGAAATTAGGGCTTTGATTCCCTCGAGCTGATCGGAGGAATTGGACATTGTTGAGGAAGAGCGTGAGACGAAGAAGCAGTGGCTCCGAATTAAACCCTAATTTGGAGATAATGAATTGGGATGCGTTTTCTAATTTTCGCGCCAAAATCCGGTATTGAGTTTGGGGAAAAGCTTGGGCGGGTGAGTTTGGGTGGGACACGTGTAATATTTAAATTGAGCTACAATTTAATGGCCTTGGGCTCGGTTTTCGGCTTTTGGCTCCACTAGTTGCTAGGACATAAAAATATTATGATCATTGTCAACGTTGACAAATCATGATCTTTGTCAACATTGACCAAAAGAAACCCATCAATAGTGTTTCAATGGTATTTTTTAGAAAATGAGTCATTTTTCAAGAAATGTTTTTTATAAAACTATCTCACTTTTTAGTGTTTGATAGCAATTTTGAATGAATTAAAAAATAATCACCTCCTAACTTTTCTTATTTAGTTTACTGTAAGATAAAGTTGTTTTCTAAAAAATATTTAATGAAAAACAGTCTCTAAAAATAAGACATACTTCTTATGCTAAAAAAAAATAGTTTTTCTTTGACTCATCTTTTTTCTTGCTACCAAACACTAAAAACTATCTTTACGCAAGAATTTTCATCGAAACAAACAAAGTGTCATTATTCAGCTGGACCTAATCTGACAACAAAAGCTCTATATTAAAACTCAACAACTATAGCCTATCACATAAAAATTAATGAACCTAATCAGACAATAAAAACAAACAAAAAACTTAAGATCTTCTAAGATTATAATATATTAAAAGTTTATAACTTAGAAAAGAAAAAAAAAATTTACTTTGGCTTAGATTTCCGTGTAGTTCATTGGTGTCTATTTATGTAATAAACAAAGCCAAGAAATCAAAACTATTTTAAGTCTAAACTAAAAGCAGTCAAGTATCATAGAGACATGAAGTCTAGAAACACAAATTTACTACTCACTTGATAGAGTAACCAACAATAAAATTACTAAATTTCATTATTTTTTTAATAAAAAAACTAAAGTGTACTTAGACATGGGCGACTGCACATA
This sequence comes from Quercus suber, assembly GCF_002906115.3. Lineage (NCBI taxonomy): Eukaryota > Viridiplantae > Streptophyta > Magnoliopsida > Fagales > Fagaceae > Quercus > Quercus suber. Next base: position 2,106,609 of record NW_027069473.1, read on the forward strand.
CATTTCAAGGGGTTCAAATGAACCCCCTGACTTGAAAAATTTTATATATATATATATATATATAGAATATTGCTTTACTAATTTAAATCATGTTTTAAATCTTGCACACATTGATCACATATTAGCTTATCCCACAATCAAACAACAATTTAGTGTATTATTTATGTGTGGATAAGTGTGGTTGTGTGAATTAATAATTATATAGTGCAAGTAGAGTTGAGTTTTTTTTCATTTAGTTTAAAATATTTTGATAAAAAAAAAAATGACAAATATATAACCACAATTTCATAAAAACGAAAATACTATATAAACTTAACAAAATAAAATGGTCATACTTACATTGACAATAGATAATGAAAATTGATAATAAACTATCATGAGGTGATTTCAAAATATGAAAACTCGTAAAAGAAAATTGTAAAATTTCATGTGTTTTTGTTTTTGTTTTTGTTTTTTTTTTTCTTTCGATAACTCAATGTATTCAGGTTCTTTTTTTTTTTTTTTTAATTAAATTTTTGTTTAAATTAAGTTTCTTAATGACCCCCCTTGAAAAAATTTCTAGAACCGCCACTATACTTAGACTACACACCACATCATATTTGTCATGTCAGTTACAAGTGTGGAACTCCTCCCTTCAAAAAACAAATTGCAACACTAAACTTTTGAAGAGGCAAGATTTAAATTGGTTATACCCATGGTTGGCTCTTGTTATAAGTGAGTTAAGCAATCACCTAAGGCCACCAAATGTAAAAAGGCCCCTAAATTTTACCAATAAGGATATATCTTTACCTATAAATAAATAAAAAGTAACTTTTTTATCAAAGACAAATTATGAAGGGAAAAAAAAAAAAAAAAACTCTTCACTAGATATGTGTTATAGACGGTTGATTTTATCTGTGTAGAACTCATAATCTCTCAAACACATAGATGGCATTTGGTATATAGTAATATTTTAGGGTTATTAGGAATGTTATAAAATCACCATGTTTAATTGCAAATCACACAAGGAAATTAGATGACAAGAGTATCTGAATTCCCACTCAATACCCTTTTTGTGGGAATATAGATTCCATTAAAAAGAAAAAAGAAAAAAAAAAGAAGAAGATAGATATCTACATTCCGATGCAAGATATAGCTATATTTCATATAAACTAACAATTTTACCCATTCTTCCTACCCGCTAACCAATAGAAATAACTTTTTTGAAAATAAAAACTATTATTATAAACTGGTTTCATTACATGCGCTTCGTGCGTGCAATGAAGTTTTTTTGAGATTAGTGGTCCTATTTTATAGCAAAAAAAAAAAAAAAAAAAAAGCCGTGTCTTTATTTTTTATATATAATATTTTTTTTTTTTTTAATAAAAGTGGACAAAGTAATTTGAAAATCAACAGGAGAGTAACCCTGTTTTAGTGGGAGTTAGAGTTCTATTTTTACCAGATTGTCTTTTGTAGGGGTGTGCATTCAAACCAAAAAACTGAATGGACCCACCGAAACCGACCAAAATTTCGAGTTTCGGTCGGTTTTCCCTGATTTTGATTTTAAAATTTCAAATATTTCGGTTTTCAGTTTAGTGACAGTGCTGGATTTTTCTACACCAAAATCGACCGAACTGAACCGATATATATATATATATATTTATGAAAATTTTAGACACAGCTGGTCAGTGGCTTAATGGTACGCTCCTTGTGTGTTGGCTATCTAATCCTAGGTTTGAGCCTTCACTCTATTCTTTTCTTTTCTTCAGCCACCCCCTGCCCCAATTCGCTCTGCCTCTACCCTACTCAGTTCTCACTTTGGCCACCTCCTTCCCCAATTTTCTCTCTAAGTCTCTACCTTTCTCACTTCACTTTAGCCGCCTTAATATTTCTTTTCTTTTCTTTCTCTGAGCCCCATGGACCATGGCCATGCCTCTCTCTTCTCTCTAACTAGAGGCATTTCTCTGTTCTTTCTTCAATTCAAAATCTCAGATTGAAAAATCATTACAGAGACATGGTGGTAGGCTCAAGCATTATGAGACATACTGTGGCTTTTGTTATAGTGTAGTGACAGTAAATTTGTCTGTCTAGATCCTTTTGCTTATTCAAAATGCTTTCAATTTTATATTGGAATTTGTGTGTAAATTGTTGAACAAATATTATTGGAAGTTGTATTTTCTCTATCGTTCTAATTTGTTCAACAGCTCTCTCTTTGTTGCTCTATTACTTTGTTTGTTATATGTGATTAAAGTTAAGGTTTTGAAAATCTAAATAATCCTCTCTTTGGAAAACTGAAATTGACTAAACCGAAATACCACTGAAAGCGATTGATTTCCAATCATTTTGGTTGGTTTCGGTTGAGAATTTCACAAACTAAAATATTCGATTTCGGTTGGCCATACCTATAAAAATAGACCGAACCGAACTGAGCACACCCCTAGAAACTATAATAAACTCTTTTCTAAATTACATATATAGTACAAAAAAAACAATTAGTTAAACTGTTAATATATACTACTATTTAAGGGGCTTCCCTATTTGGCTTCTTCATTTTTTTTAGTTTAAAAATGTCCCTACACCCCTATATTTAAGTAGAGATAAAACCAAAAGACTAGGGGTGTGCTCGGTTTGGTTCGGTCGGTTTTTATGGGTATGGCCAACCAAAACCAAATATTTCGGTTTGTGAAAGAACAGAGATATGCCTCTAGTCAGAGAGAAGAGAAAGGCATGGCCATGGTCCATGGGGCTTAGAGAAAGAAAAGAAAAGAAATATAAAAACCCATACGAAGGTTCAAACCTGGGATCAGATAGCCAACACACAAGGAGCGTACCATTAAGCCACTAATCGAGTCCAAATTCTCTGTCTCATTAATTGTGTTCCACTTCATGCTCCATCAATAAAATTTGGACAACTAGCCTTTCTCATTAAATGAGATATCTCATTAAATGAGACAACTACTCTCTCTCATTAAAGTCAGAGTTATCTAATTTAATGAGAGATGCTAGTTGTCTAAATTTTATTGGTGGAGCATAAAGTGGAGCACAATTGATGAGAAAGAAGATTTGGACTCCCACTAATCAACTATGTCTAAAATTTACATAAATAAATAAATAAATTTACATAAAGGTTTGGTTCGGTTGGTTTTGGTGTAGAAAAATCCAGCACCGCTACCAAACCAAAAACCAAAATATTTGAAATTTTAAAATTGAAACCGAACCGAAATCAGGGAAAACCGACCAAAACCCGAAATTTCGATCGGTTTCGGTGCCCTTGCAGTTTTCCGGTTTGAACGCACACTCCTAATGGTTTCATTTAAAAAAAAAATGTTAGATCTTAATTTAGTTATCACCTTAAGCCCCCGATGAATAGATAATTACTATTAACATTAAGCTTAAGGCCTTTGAACAGAATGTAATGGGCTATATGCAAGGCCTCTTTTATCTCTTCAGAAGAATTTCGGACCTTTCTCTGCTCTGCCCTGCTTTCCCGTGAAAACGGAGAGGGAAAGAAAATTCCGCCAAAAATGGCACCGCAGCTATTAAAGCTTCCCATTGCCAGTATCTCACGCTTGCTTCAGACCACTCCAAGCTTGTCTTTTCTTTCTCTTTCCAACTCTCCAAAGCTTTCTGGTACCCTCTTTACTCTCTCTCTCTCTCTCTGTTCTTGTTTAGTTCGTTGTTGATTGAATCTTAATAATTTTAACAAACCCATTTCGTTTTATGTGGATTTTTGGTCTAATTATTGCTTTTTTTCTTTTTGGAAATGATTTTAGTGAGATGGGTCAAAGCCGAAATTCACAGTCCCTTTAGAAGCTATGCTGTTGCAAGTTCAGGAAAGCTTCAACCACCAAAGAAGTAAGCTTTTCTAGCTCCAATAGCAGTTTGTTAACTTGTTACTGTTATTCAGTATTTTAAAATGTGAAACGGGTGATGTGTACAGACGATTTACAATAAGAAGCGTGTAAGAATCAATGCCGATTTGTATATGGTGTATGAATCTACTACTTCTGCACTGTTTGTATGCTAGGAAAATGGAAGGGAGAAGAGATGAAAATTGAGGATTTCTTATGTTTTGATTGGACTAAGAAAAAAGCCTAATCTTGATTGGTTCTAGCTTTTAATTCATTATGTTGCTTAGATTTTGTATTGATTACTCTCTAGGCATTGAATGGAAGTTCTAGACTTTTCTCAAGTATAAGATTAGGATAAAGTTAGACTTGGTAATTATTTGCGATGTTACACCATTTCATAAATTTTTATTAGATTGAAGAATTCCACTGTTAAATCTCATATTTTCTTTGTTCTTAATATGCACACCGAATTTCCTGTTAATTGGACTTTATTTACTATCTAATCGTTATTTTAAAGTTAAAAATACTTGAAATTTAACATTTTTATGATGAGATGGTAATTAATCTCCGATCATCTTGATATTCTGCAAGCATGAGTATAACAAGGCAATGTAATCCTAACATTGTTGATGGAGTGGTGTAACATTGCAAAGAGTTGCACTAGGTCTATATATATAAGCACACTTACAATTTTTATTTTAATTGGTTAGATACACATACATACTTATATATTGGTGAATTACAATGCTCTTGAACCTATGACCTCACCCTCCTCAGCATTCTTTGTGGGTAGTGGTTTAGCTAGTTGATGATATGTGATAAAATCGCCTCAGTTTTTCCAATTAGATGTCAATAGAGTGGAATGGAGAAACTCTAAAACAATTGTAGGCTTAGTGGTAGCCCAAAGTGGGAGTTTTCAGTTTTGTGCACAGGGTAAAGGCATAGTTTGCACAAATGGAGGCAGTGGTGGTATTAGTTGTCCTAGAGGAAATGCTTGTGATATTTTCAGAAGGAGAGGTACATAGCCAACCTCAAAAAATATGGGATTAAGGCTTGGTTGTTTTGTTGATGACATATATGGTGGTGTTAGTTGTTAATGGTTGCTATGATCGATGATGGTGAAAATGATGTAGTTGATGCTTATATGGTCGCTTCCTAGCATAATTTTTCATAGTAGTGGCAGTCTCATCAGATTCATGGAGTAGGTGGTGGTGATGTCATCAGCAAAAAATACTTGTTTTAAGTAAAATAAGCTTTTCCCCCTTTCGGTTGTGAGAAAGTCCTTTACTATCCATGCTATAATATCCTTTCAAAGAAATTGATGCTTTGAAATGCTATCTAAAGATTTAAAAGTCTGGCTTTGTTAACATTAAACTAATAATCACAAATTACAATAGCAATTAAGCAAACCCAAAAATTTTATTGAATTTTAAAATTATGTAAACATAATAAGCAAGTTCATCCAAGTCCTTTAGAAACAAAATTAGAGCTGCTAAGATGAGCCTTTTTCTGTTAAGAAAAATTCCAGTATTATTGCTTAAATATTTGGAGTAGCTTTTTCTTCTGCATCTCTACTATTAAATTCTCCATTCTCATTAATGGATCGCCTTGTGGTTTTTTTGATAGCTCTAGAGGTATAAGGCAAGGTGATCCATTGTCCCCGTTATTGTTTGTTATTGTTACGAATGCTTTTAGTAAAATGTTGGATAAGGCAGTGAGGGATGGGCTCATGTCTGGTTTTAGGGTGGGTCCTACAGGGAACTATTTGCAGGTGTCCCATCTTCTCTTCACCGATGACACCCTGGTCTTATGTGATGCTGATCTTGGTCAGATTTTGTTTCTCCGGCTAGTGCTGTTTTGGTTTGAAGTAGTTTCTGGGCTGAATATTAATATGGGCAAGTCTGAATTGGTCCCCGTGGGTGTGGTCCCTAATATAGTAGATATGGTGGATGTGCTTGGGTGCAAGCAAGGCTCCTTTCCAATGCAGTATCTAGGTCTTCCTCTGGGTGCTAATGTCAGAGATAAATCTGTTTGGAATCCAATTATTGAAAAGGTGGAGAGGAGGTTAGTAGGTTGGAAACGTCTGTATCTCTCAAAAGGAGGTAAAGTTACTCTTATTAAGAGTATGCTGTCCAATCTTCCAACTTATTTTCTCTCTCTGTTTCCTATCCCAGTGGAGGTTGCAAACCGTATTGAGCAACTTCAACGAAATTTTCTCTGGAGTGGTATGGGGGATGTTAAAAAAACTCACCTAGTGAAATGGGCCACGGTTTGCACTCCTCTTCATTCTGGAGGTTTAGATATTAGAAGTCTGAGAACTTTTAATAAAGCCTTGTTTGGTAAGTGGTTATGGAGATTTGGGAATGAGCGTCAGGCCTTGTGGAGGAGAGTGATAGGGGCAAAATATGGTTGTGAAGGGGGAGGTTGGTGCTCTCTTCCCGTTATTGGCCCTCATGGTGTAAGCTTGTGGAAGTCTATTAGTCGTGGTTGGCCTTCTTTTGTTCGTCACATCCAATTTGAGGTTGGGGCCGGTTTTACTGTTAGATTTTGGCAGGATATTTGGTGTGGGGACACTTCTTTGTGTGTGCTCTACCCAAGACTTTTTTCGTTAAGTCAAAATAAGGAGGCCTTTGTGGTTGAGTCGATGAAGTTCCCAAATGGTGTTCTTTTTTGGGATCTAATTTTAGAAGGTACAACGAAGATTGGGATTTGGAATCCTTCTACAGTTTAATGTCTAGGATTTATAGAGCTTCTTTGAAAGGATTTGGGGACGATAAGATGTGTTGGAAACCTACTAGGGGTAAAGGTTTTACTGTTCGTTCCTATTACCAAGCGCTGACTAATAGTTTCGATCAGTCTTTCCCTTGGAAGACTGTTTGGAAGTCTAAGGTCTCCTCTAGAGTTGCTTTTTTTGTGTGGACGGCAGCTTTAGGGAATATCTTGACTATTGATAATCTTAGGAAACGACAGATTTTGATTTTGGATTGGTGTTGTATGTGTAAGAGAAATGGGGAATTCGTTGACCACCTCCTCATCCATTGCTCTATTGCTTTTGATTTATGGTCTATGGTGTTTACTCTGTTTGGCATTCATTGGGTTATGTCGAAAATAGTGGTGGATCTGTTGGCTTGTTGGCAAGGAAAGTTGGGGAGGCATCGGCATTCGGCTATTTGGATGGCTGTGCCTCATTGTTTGATGTGGTGCATTTGGAGGGAGAGGAATAACCAGCATTTTGAGGACATAGAGAGATAAACTTTTCTTCCTTAGAACTCTTATGGATTGGGTTACAGTGTTTGGCTTTCATTCTTTTTCTTCAGTCCATGGTTTCATGGACTTTTGTACTTTATGCACTTGATTTGTTTTTGTCCTTGATGTATACTTCCTGTATACTCAGGTGACACCCCTCTTCTTTAATATTTCTTATTACTTATCAAAAAAAAATATATTTGGAGTAGCCATTTATTACTGATAATAGTCTCAAGACTGATTCAGAGAAGAAGATAAAAAAACTGACCTTGTTGCAAATAAATATTGACTATTAATCTTGAAACCTCTTTATCATTTTTCATATATCATATTTCGTTCTGCCATTAACATTTTCAGGAAAAGGAGGCTGGATGAAATATGTCTTGAAAGATTTCAGCAATACAGCCGAACCTTTATTCAATCATGGATCCTACAAGGTAAGTGACATTTTTTTAATATTATAACATATTGTGATGGACTTTGGTGAATGAATATGATTACATGTAGGTTTATGGATATTTTGTGGGTTTTTTTAATAATGTATGTCAATATCTGTGACATTTGGATTTAGGCAATTGCTTGTTTATGAACCTTAGTGGTGGCAAAAACAAATAGCAAATGTTATGGTGGGAAATTGGTTAAAGCGATACCCTAACAAGTTGCTCGCTAACTAACTGTAACTATGCATGTTTATCTTCAAATAAAAACAAGGCCATGTAGGCCATTAGGCCTGCTAGTAGTCTTGTGAACTGTCTTCAACTGTCAGTAATGCCTGTTGGATTGACAACCACATCAAATAAATTGTCCAGTTTGTTTCAGTTTTTGGATCATCATCTGAAACCAAGACCAGTTCTCCCCCGTTCATGTCCATTCATACATCCTCTTGCCACCTAGGGTAATAACAAGTAGAGATAAATTCATATGGTGTTTCCTTAACACCCTTAGTTTTAGATTTAATATGACCTTACCAATATCAACTGGTTATGTAATGAAGAAAAAAATTGAAATCAAGTTTTTCCCCATATATTTCCAAAATAAAACTCGGTGTAGTTTTAACTTTTAAACCAATGTGCATTTCCCACATAATTCAGTATTGCTTGGACCCTATACTAGTTTTATTATGTTTGTGGGTATCTATCTTGCAAATTTCTAAGAACATGCTATTATCTTGGCTGAAAATTTTGATTATGGATTGCATTGTAAAGTGTAGACTACCCCCCCTCAACACACACACACACACACACACACACACCATATATCCTTCCTCTCTCTAACATGTTTCTGGTGTAGGAAAAGTGTCTGTTGATGGAAAGGTGGTGAACAAAGCTGGAACACCTGTCTCTGAGAAGGCTGTTGTGCAAATAATGGCTGAAATTCCAAAATATGTATGTAGGTGATTACTCTCCTAAACCAATGCATCATGCATGCTTAATACAAAAAAATTATATTACTGGTAGATTTGGTGAGAATATATATTAATTTAAGCTCTCTTTTTTTTGGATATAGAGCAGGATATAAGCTGGAAGCTGCCATTGAACAGCTAGGCGTCAATGTTGCTGGTAAAGTAGCTCTTGATTCAGGGTTATCCACTGGAGGATTTACTGACTGCTTGCTTCAATATGGAGCATCATTTGTTTATGGGGTTGATGTAGGCTATGGGCAGGTAATGTGAAGTTCTAATTCTTTCTTTTTGCTTAGCGAATTTGTGCTAGACAGCATCTGGACGTGAAGTCCCATTCCTTTTTAGTTTTGGATGGTAATACAAAAGAAAAAAAAATGTGAATAATGCTAGAGATACAAACTATTTTACAAATCTTTTTACAAACTGCTGATGTGGTGAGTGATTATTAGTAAATAAAAAAATGATATTGATGGTGGCCTAGTTGAAAAACAATAAGAGATTAGCCATATCAATATTTTGTAAAAATATTATAAAATAGTTTGTGCTTGTAGCATTACTCCATAATGGTTGTCTCTAATTGAAGATGTGATAGGAAATATTTGATGGCAATTCTATGCTTATTATGATGCTGAATCTTTCTTGCTGTGATATTTTAGGCCTTTCTAATTAGCACTCTTTAATTGATTATTTTCGTAAGTTAGTTTATTATAATTCAAAATATCACTCTTTAATTCATGAGGATAAACTGCTTAGCCTGTCAGGGGTGAAAAGCCCCTGGATTATCCGGTAACTGGTTCTGGCAGGTGGGATCAGTTGCCCGTAGGAGTTTGATTAACAGTAAGGATTGTTGTACAGTATGCTCTGCGACATGCAACTAAATCTAAGTGAAGTTCTCCTATGTCATAAAAAAAATAATAATAATAATAATTCAAAATATCAGTAATTAAAATGCAGCATTTAATTTTCAAAATTGAGATGCCCATGAGTTACTTCCACTTTTAGATTATTATTATATATATATTTGCATGCTAATTTTGTGAAGCTTGGTAAGTAGTTTAAATAGTCAGTTAACTAAAAAAAATTTGTAAAGAAGGAACATCCTTATCTTGCCAAAATCAACTTAAAATTAGTAGGATTTTTGAAGGTGTTGAATGTCCTCAGCACGTTATTAATTAGTCTTTTTGGGATCTGTACATGAATTATCATAGCCTTTGTACATGAATTATCCCTAGAGCTTGATTTTGAGGCTCCTTGTGGATCTTGAGACTTAGATACCAAAAGTTGATATTTTATCATTAGCTTTAGAGCTTGACTTTCAGGGCTTTTTGGGTCTTAGAATGTAACACTAAAAGTATTTTGTCATTTCATCATTCTAGAAATGGTTTGTTGAGAAACACTTGCCCAGTCAAAGTTTGTAAGAGGGACCAAAGGGTTGAATTTGTTTTTGGGACTAAAATGTTTGATTTTCACATAAGATGACTAAATTAGCATTTTAGTTTTCCATCAGCAATCACATCCTCTAAAGGAAAATTTATACAACCTCTGGTCTTAAATAAAAAAAGAAATTAAAAAAAAAAAAAAATGCTTATTGTAGAAATTGAATAGAACTGATACATTTTTTGATAAGTGAATAGAACTTATACTTAATATGTTGTTAGAGCAGCTTCTGTTTTATTTTCATTTTTATGCCAGATTTTTTTATTAGTGCAGATGCAATTTTTCGACATTTACCCAAAAATGATTAATATGATGATCCTCCCATGTCCACTTTTTTATAGGAACTGTTGATCATTAATGGTTCTATTGGTAATCACTGCTGACTTCTTTAGGTGGCTGACAAAATTCGTCAAGATGAACGTGTTTGTGTGATAGAAAGGACAAATCTAAGATACCTTTCTGAACTCCCCCAAAAGGTTGATTTGGTGACTCTGGATCTTTCATTCATCTCAATTCTCTTGGTAAGCTTTCAAATAGTGGTAGAAAATGTAGTGTTCTTATGTTTTAAAGAATTTTTTGACTGGTTGCTTTCAACCCATCATTTTGAAGTATTAAGTGGTTGTGTGGTTATGAGGTTTCTTTCTTTTTTTCTTTTTTTTCTTTTTTTTTCAATAAATAGTTTTTTTGATTCCAAGGGGAGTTTTGAACTAGTATGTGCTTCATGAGGTGTGGTTCCCAGCCAATTATGCTACCCCTTGGGTTGATTATGATTCTTCTCCTTTTCCTTTCTTGGACTTTTGTCAATTCAAAGATTGAACTTTAGAGGCCTATTTTATTTAGAGCGTGTTTTGTTGGAGTGATATTAGGAAGGATGAAAAAGAGAGGAGAGAGAGGAAGAAAAAAAAAGTATATTCTCTTGTTCGCTAGGAGAGAGAAGAGAGGATGGAAAATGGGGTGGGGTTATTATCTCCCCTAGCCCACAATTTTAATCCGTTCAAATTGAGAGGAATGATGAGAGGAAAATATCTGACTAATGTTAAAAAATTGCTTTTTATATAATAGGGATTTAAAAGTAAATAGCTACAAATCACTATCTCTTTCCTCTCATTTTCCTTTCCTAACAAACAAAGAAAGAAACCCTAATTTTCCATTCTCCCATTTTTCAATCCTTCCTATCCTTTCCACCCTTTCACTTTTTCATCCTCCCTACTAAACAGGCCCTTAGGCATCAGAGGTGTTTCACTTCTATACTTATTTACATGTATCACCCCTTCTCTTGATGCTTTAAATCATTACTACTTTCTTATACCCTTTTCCATAAAAAAAAAAAAAAAGATATTTGAAAGAGATTGTACTAGTTATATGTATCGCATACTAGTTTTTCTTTCCCACTACACACACACACTGTTGACAATTGCTTTTCTAATATTGTGGTTCTTTATTCATTTTCTCCTTAAAATTTTTAGATCTTTATATGTTATGTACATTTTGAGCAGGTCATGCCTGCTGTAATCAATGTGATGAAGGAAGAGGCAAGCTTAGTTACCTTGGTTAAGCCTCAATTTGAAGCTCGAAGATCACAAGTAAGAAACTCTTATTGTTGTGTATATTTTAATCTTTCTGGCGGTCTCCCTACACAGGTTTCTATTCTCTGCAGTGATATGAAGCTAATTCAGAATATTTTTCTAATGGTTCACATTAACATGGTTTTTACCATTTTTCTGTCCTGCATTAGCACCCCATTCTAGTATAAGTACCAGGGCTGTGTCAAATTTGATGAAACAGATCTTGCTTTGTTTACAAATTCTTTAACAAAGGCAAAGATCTCTTTTTAGCGTTTCGGCTTGAGACTTAGCTGATTCTTGACATGCTTAACCTTAAGTATGAATTAGTGAAGAATTATGCAAGTTTATACACTTAATTTTGTAACTGGTTGAGGGTTGTGATTGTGGGGAAAGCACATGGACATTATGTTGCTAAATAGAATGCTATTTAGCATCAACATTGATTGTTTTTCCTTTTCCGCGAGTAAATTAATTACAAGACGCCAAGATGATGTTACCTGGCACAAGAGTATGTGAGAGAAGTGATCCGAGGAAAATTTTTTCTTTTGGGTAAAAATTACACAAACCTACCTTGCGGTTTGAGGAAATGACACTCCACCTCAAACCTTAAGGGAAATCCCTGGCGGTTTGAGGAAATCAACACATTAGTCCTTCCCTTAATAACAGAACAAAATAGTCCAAAATTTGAAAAGATTCCCTTGATCAAACCCTAACCACAATTTGGTGACAAGGAACAATATGTAACCAAATAAAATTTCAATGACCGTGGTTAGGGTTTGGTCAAAGCAATCTTTTCACCATTTGGAATATTATTTTATTGTTAGTAACAGAAGGACTAATGTGCTTAATTTCCTCAAACCTCAAGACAGGGGAGTGTCATTTCCATTAAGGTTTGGGGCAGAATGTCATTCCCCTAAACCTCATGGGAGGTATGTGTAATTTATACTTTCCTTTTATTAGTATGGTTTGAACTATATGAGGTAGAGTCACTTGAGATGGTTTAGTCAAGTTCAGAGGAGAGTGATTTTGCATTGGTAAGAAAGAATGAGTTTATTCAAGTTGAGGAAAAAAAAAAATTAGTGGAAGACCAAAAATAACATTAGCAGAAGTAGTAAAAAGGACATGTCAATTAATGAAGTAATAGAGAGTTTGACTTTGGATTGAATAGAATGGCATAAAAGAATACAAGTGGCTAACCCTGAATAATTTGTTGAGGATCAATAGCTTACCCCGAAAATTTGGGACTAAGGCTTGGTTATTGTGTTGATCATTTGAACTAAAGAGGAAATCTAATGGCTACCCGCTCTATTCCCACCTAAGCCATGGCCCAATGGCACCAAAAGCTCTAAATGTAATGAATTGGAAAAAAATTTCTAAGAAGAGACATGAGAATCGAAAGAGAATCCAATTCACTCTCTGTACAGGAAGTAGTCCAGAACATAAACAGAATGATTAAAGGTCAAAAACAGAGCATTATACTCATTCAGGAGTTGGGCTATTGCATTTCATTTCACACGTCAAAACAATTAGAGGACAGCTGTCTCCTATTGTTGTAATAGGTTGTCCCACAATTGTATCTGTTTTGAACAAAGATACACTAAAAAGATATTTGCATAGGCATATTGTAATCGATTAAAGAGAATTTATCCAAAAAAAGAATTTATCCATATATATATATATATATTTGATAATTCGATAGTTGCAATAGGGCAAAGGAGATTTGAATCTTGGATGTTTCAGTTGGAAACACGAATGAGCTATAAGGCTCTTGGCGAAAAATTAAAGCAAATAGATTTTACCTAGGCTTTTATCATTTTCTTGTGTAAGAACACATTTTCTATGTTAACTATCTCATAAATATGTATGGAATCCTAGTTGCTTTGTCTAAGATTCAATCTTATACTAATAATTAGACAGTTTTGTAGGTTAATGAGATCATCTTATATGCTTGTTTCTTTTAATGTTTTATATGGGTAGCATTTAATTGATAAAAGCAATGAAGTGTAATGTTTGATGCTAAGAGATCCCATTTATTTATGAATTTAAAATTTCAATTTCTTTGCAGGTAGGAAGTGGTGGGATCGTGAGAGATCCTATGGTTCATCAAGAGGTATGCATGTGTCCCTGTTTTGGTTGATAATTGACTTTCAGATTTTCAGATTTAGCCCTATGTCCAAAGAGAGGCTTTAATTTATCCTTAAAAAAAAAAAAAAAAAAAAACATAAGGTTACCTTCTAGAGCCAAGCCAACTACTTGAATTGCTATGCATTAACACCTCAAGAGAGTCATCAAGACAAGTCCTGCAGCAAATTTTCTCTCAAACATGAATTTGCTAAGACTGATTTGTACCAGGATGAAACTTGATTTTGTGCAATATTTTAGATTCTTAATTTTCTCAACCTTCCATACATTTGTTGGTGGCAATTCCTTGAAGTTTTGTTAATTTCCCTTTATTTTTCTTGAACCTTAAGGCACCATTTATATTTGCTAAGAAATGAGATATAATAGGACTACTTTGGAACCTTTCGTATATTTTTATGTACAGAGTTTCCTTTCCTTTCTTTGTTCTTTTACTAGTAGTAAAACATAATTGGCATTAACTCTGAAAAACTTTTATTTTTTTAAAAAGCTAAGTTACTGATTGAGTTTGTTTATGCAGGTTCTTGAAAAAATAATAAAGGGTGTAGAGAATTTTGGATTCTGTAGCAATGGGTGGATAGAGTCACCATTGAAGGGTGCTGAGGGTAATACAGAATTTCTGGTTTACTTTAGCCGAACAGCTGAGAGAAACGCAAATTGATTTTGTATCTACAATCTCATGGTAATACAAATTTGTCCTTAAAAGTATTTGGCCCATAAATTTTATGATCTTGCAATTTGGGTGACATGGTTCGATCACATTTCTCAAGTGGTTGGACATGTTTATTTATTTTAATTTGCGTTCCCAAGAGCTGTCTAAAAAAGACTCGACCTTCATGTTTATTTTTTAGTCACAAAGAATCATTGTGGAAGTAGTGCGGAGTTTCTCAGATTACTTAGGAAAGTTATCAAGATTGGCACAATATAGTTAGGGTTAAGGCATTAACTTCAAAGTTCATTTTTTTATAGGATAAAATGTATTTTTGGTCTCTATTTGATTTTGGTCCCTCTCTTTAAGAGGGAAAAAAGAGAGAGTAATATATATATATATGAGATAGGTTCAAGTTACACCTGGTGTAACTCTACAAGAGTTACACTTTTTTTAAGCCGTAGATTCCTGTAAGATCTATAGGTTAAAATAAAACTTCCTTATTCATATCATTATTAAAGATTTACCTAATTAATAGCATTCTCATTTTCTCTCTCTCTCTCTCTCTCTCTCTCTCTCTCATAAATTATTCTTAACTTTTAGTACAAGAGAGAAAACAAACCCTCAAAGCTACGCCTATCAGCTTGATGGGCATTCCCATCTTCTTTTAATGGCAATGACAGAGTCGGAATAAGTCTTGCCATTTTATACTGTCACATTACAAAAACCATCAAGTTTCTCCTCCAGTTCTACCCTCTATGTTTTATTTTTCTGCAATCCATTTCTATGTCATTAACTATGTCAAAAACCCAAAACAATATTGGGAGAAAAGATTACATAAAACCCAAAATAATATTGGGAGAAAAGATTATGTAATCGACCAAACTATAAGAACAAAAGAAAAAAAAAATACTAAAAAAATCCTGAAACTTTTTAAAAAATCATGTATATATCCACCCACTTACTTCCTGTAATGGTAAAACAGAGGATTTCACGCTCGAAAAAAGATAAATAAATTGGAATAGTTCAACTATAATTCAAACTTAAATGAATATTTCCTAATCTATGACAAACTGCAAGAAAATATGAACTCAAATAGAACTCTTTCTTATGATTGTTATTTACTTATTTATTTATTTATTTATTTTATTTTACTGTTTCACTCTTTTTGCTACAAAAAGGTAACACAGTGCAACACTCTTTGTCCTCTAAGACTCTAACTATAGATATAAAGCTAGAAGAACTACAGATATTGTATGTACTATGCAGTGTCCCAGAGCCTCGTATCTAGATTATTGTTACCAACCAAGTAGTTTCAGTGGATCTGCTAAGAAGATTGCCTCCAAGAGTTTCTTTCAATGAAGGACTCCTTTAGTTGCGTGTGACTAGGAAATTAGATTGCTTTTCTATCTTTTGTAATTATCGTTTGTTATTAGATTTTTTATTTATTTATTTAGAAGGATAGGTGTTATAGTTATCTAATGTAGCTAATGTTTCTGCTAAGGGAGAATAACGGTTGTTATTTATTATTTATTTTTATTTTTTGAGAATGAACTGTGTTGTTACTTGGAATGTATTTAAAGTGAGTAATGAGAAATAAGAGGGAACAGAGAAATATTACATAGGATATTCGATCTCCAGCACCTCTTGTTACCGAAGTAGTGCCATCCATTCTATATTCCTAACAAGGTTGTTAGTGCACTAGCATCGAAGGATGAAAAAAAAAAAAAAAAAACTACTTTGCATCCTCAAATACTATTTTATTTATTTTATCAATTTATTTTACAACTCACCTTACATCCTAGTCTTTATATTTACATACAACCCAATAAAATAATATAAATTACCTAATAAAATAATAAAAATATTATTATCTCTCTCTTTCCTTCCACTATTTTTTTCTCTTCACACACAACCACAAGATTAAATATTTTTTTTTTCTTTACAACCTATGAATAGTAAGGTTGCAACCTATGAATACTATTCATAGGTTGCAAATTCTTTTAGGTATACAAACTTGGATGGAGTGAGTTTTTGCTCTCTTGGGTTGTAAAATAGCAACTGGGAGGTGTTTACACCCCCTAATGCTAGTGCTCTTAAGGAGCTAGATTTGGGATAGTCAGGTACGAGAGAGAGAGAGAGAGAGAGAGAGAGAGAGAGAGAGAGAGAGAGAGAGAGAGAGAGAGAGAGAGAGAGAGAGAGAGAGAGAGAGAGAGAGAACTACGAATATTTTAATGAAGGGGTTGAATGTATAATAAAGTCTTGGGAAATAATTTATAGATAAGGCCTAGAGTGCAATTATATTCTTATAGTGGTATTGAATATAATTAATGGTAACTTTGGACTTGTCAAGAGTTGACGGAAAAGCCCAAGGCCCATTGGAGCTAGTGTCTTATTGGTCCCTTTGGTCCCATCTCAAGCCACAAACTAAAGCCCAATTGGGTAGGCCCAAAAGGCTAACCCAATTAGAAATCAGTCATTATTTAATAAGTGTTATTAAATAAAGAAACTATGAAAATAGTTTAACGTACGTAAGATACAAAGAAAAAGAAATAAGTTTTTCTCCACAAGGAGAAGAAGAAGGTTTTTTTCTTTGAGAGTTTATGTACAAAAAGACTGATTGAGAGACCACACATCTTGGGCACCATGTGGAATTGAGATGAAGATTGAAGGTATTCTCAAGTTTGGTTTTGAAATTCACTGCACCAAGGTACGCTTTTTATTCTTTGATTCTAGTAATTCATGGTTACATGTTTATCTTTCATGATTGAAGTAGATCCGTGTTTTTGTTGCTTCCGCTGCGTGTGTTTTTGTATGAGATACAAAAACCCAACAGTAGCCACATACTTTTGCAGTCTTAAGGTCGTCCTTTTTTAGGGACTTAGGATCTTTTCACTTTTTATAGACTTGAGGTCGTCTAATTTTTTGCGAACTTGTAAATAAAAAACATCAGCCATTCTGAATAAACTCCTCTTATTGCCATGCATTTATAGAAAAAAGTAGTTCTAAAAAAGAAAACCTGCCCTTTGGGCTTATTGTAGCAAAAACAAAGTAAAAACTTGCCCTTTTGGGCTTATTGTAGCAGAAACTAAAGCGATAAATTTGAGGAGTAACTAAAATTTGCTACAATAAACTAAAAATGGAAAGGGGTGTTGTTCTTCACATCATCATTTCTACTGGTAGTACTTCCACAAGTGTTTAGCATTCCAAGGATGTGGCAGCTTTCGTCC
Organism: Quercus suber; assembly: GCF_002906115.3. NCBI lineage: Eukaryota > Viridiplantae > Streptophyta > Magnoliopsida > Fagales > Fagaceae > Quercus > Quercus suber. Next base: position 2,124,107 of record NW_027069473.1, read on the forward strand.
ATCTAGCGTCTCCAGGTGGTAGGTGCCCTTTCTTTGCCACGTCGTGACTCGATAAGGTCCTTCCCAATTTGGGCTGAGTTTTCCTTGGGTCGAGTCTCTTACAGCACCCATGACTTTCCTTAGAACGAGATCTCCAACCTAGAAGTTCCTGTGTCGAACCTGGGAATTGTAATGCTTGGCCATGCGGTCCTAGTACCTCGTGAGCCTTTGTTCCACTGTCGCCCTAACTTCGTCTATTAGATCGAGTTGTAGACATATAGCTTCTTCGTTTTTGCTTTCGTCATGGTTGTGCACCCTGTAGCTTGTGAGTCCGACTTTAGTTGGGATGATCGCTTCGTTCCCGTATGTTAGTCGGAATGGTGTCTCTCCTGTGGGCATCCTCGCCATCGTCCTGTATGCCTAAAGTATGCTTGGCAGCTCTTCAAGCCATATACCCTTTGCCCCCTCGAGCTGAGTCTTGATTATCTTGAGTGAGGATCGGTTCGTGACTTCGACCTGTCCGTTAGCTTGAGGGTGGGCGGGGGAAGAGTAGTGGTTCCGTATCCCCAACTGCGAGCAAAAGTCCCGAAAGGAGTCGTTATCGAATTGCTTCCCGTTGTCCGAGACTAAGACTCTAGGGATACCAAACTTACATATCATACATCTCCAAACAAAACTCCGCACGCTCTTCTCCATGATGGTGGCCAAGGCTTCAGCTTCCATCCATTTTGTAAAGTAGTCAATGCCTACTACTAGGAACTTCAACTGTCGTACTGCCGTAGGGAATGGTCCCATAATGTCTAGTCCCTATTGAGCAAACGGCCATAGGGCCGTCATTGGGGTTAACTCTTCGGTTGGTCGTATAATGATATTGCTGAACCTTTGGCACTTATCGCAGGTCTTGACATAAGCCTCGGTATCCTTCAACATGGTGGGCCAAAAGTACCTTGCTAGTACTAGCTTGTGCGCTAATGATCTTAACCCTGAGTGGTTTCAGTAGATCCCCTCGTGTACCTCTTTCATGATGTAGTCTGCTTCTTCAAGTCCTAAGCATCTTAAGTATGGGCGAGAGAAACCTCTTTTGTACAAGACGTCTCTTATCAGGACGAATCTCGCTGCTTAGACCTTCAGCTTTCTTGCGGCTTCATTTCCATCCGCAATACTTCGTTCTTCAAGTAAGAGACTAACGGCGTGGTCCAATTGCTTTTGGAGCCTATTTCCTGCATCTCGATGGAATCTATCAGTGGATAGAGTTGAACAAAAGAGAGTACATTATCCAAGGTGGTCATATGTTCAGCTGAGGAGGCTTTGGTTAGGCGGTCGACTTACTCGTTTTCTCCTCAGGGGATTTGTATGATTTTGGCCTTTAGCTCATCTACCCTCTTTTTTTCTTGGTCTAAATACTTCTTCATTCTTTCGCCCTGACACTCATAGTCCCCATTTATCTAGTTAGTAACGACCTGAGAATCGTAGTAAATGACTATGTTTGCAGCTCTTACAGCCTTAGCAAGATCAAGCCCTGCTATTAAAGCCTTGTACTCCGCTTCATTGTTGGTGGTAGGGAAATCGAGGTGAACCATAGACTCGACCACGTCCCCTTTGGGTGAGAGTAATACAATGCCAGCTCCCCTAGCCTGCCTGTTGGATGATCCGTCTACATGTATGCTCCACTGAGAAGACTCCTCCGCCCCCCATCCTCGCATTTATGAATTTTGCTATGAAATTTATGACGATCTGTCCTTTAACGGTGGTTTGTGGGCAATACTGGATGTCGAACTTACTCAACTCAATGGCCCATAGTGCCAATTGACCAGCAGCTTCAGGGTTGCTCATTGTACTCTTTCTTCTTCTCTGACCAGGGCGACGCTGACAACGGCAAGGGAGACATCTAGATAGAGGAAAAGCTCCTCACCGAGTTGCGAGGGACATAGTAATGGTGGGGAAGAAAGATTAGCCTTCAACTCCTCAAATGCTTGCTGACACTCGGCAATCCACTCGAAAGATTTCTTTAGTGTGCAAAAGAAGAGCAAGCATTTATCTGTTGCCCTTGAAACAAACCTATTGAGCGCTACTATTTTGCCGTTGAGGCTTTGTACTTCCTTCACATTCTTTGGGGGTGCCATCTCCATTATGGCCCAGATCTTGTTCGGGTTGGCCTCGATGCCTCTTTGCGACACCATGAATCCTAGGAATTTTCCCGCCATCACTCCGAAGGCACACTTTCCCAGATTAAGCTTCATGTTGTAAGATCGAAGAGTGTTGAACGTTTCCTTGAGATCTTCCAAGTGGTCCTCCTCCCTTCGGCTTTTTACCAGTATATCGTCAACATACTTGGACATTTCTCCCAATCTGATGCGTGAACATCTTATGCGTAAGCCTCTGATACGTTGTGCCTGCATTTTTTAAGCTGAATGGCATCACCTTATAACAAAAGAATCTATGTCTAGTTACGAACGAAGTTTTCTCCTGATTAGATTCATACATTCGAATTTGATTGTAACTAGAGAAAGCGTCCATGAAGCTTAATAGCATGTGCTGGGCCGTAGAGTCTACTAGAATGTTGACCCGTGGGAGGGGATAGCTGTCTTTGGGGCAAGCTTTGTTCAAGTTGGTGAAGTCCATGCACATCCTCCACTACACGTTGGCTTTTTTAACCATTACTACGTTCGCTAACCAGTCGAGATAGTACACCTCCTAATGAAGCCTACCTCTTGTAGCTTACCAAATTCTTCTGCTATCGCTCGGTCTCGCTCTTGGGCGAAGAGCCGCTTCTTCTGTCGGACGGATGGACAGGATGGCGACACATTCAACCTATGCACCATGACTGAAGAGTCAATTCCTGGCATGTCCTCATGACTCCAGGTGAACACGTCTTGATTTTCCTTAAGGAAAGTTACAAGTGCTGAGCGAATTGCCAAGCTGGCGAGAGTACCGAGCCTGGTGGTACTATCTGTCCTAGAGCTGTCGAGGGGTATCTCCTCGAGCCTCTCTACAGGTTTTGTCCTTGTTCGTTGTTCTTATAAGCTCATGGTTTGCAAATGGTCGTCCATCTCCAGCATTGCAATGTAGCATTCGCGCGCGGTTATTTGGTCCCCACGCAATTCTCCTACTCCGTACTCAGTGGGGAATTTAATCATCAGGTGATAGGTCGAAGCTATGGCCTTCCAGGAGTTAAGGGTAGGTCATCCTATAATGGAATTGTAGGCGGAGGAGTAATCGACTACAAGGAACATAATGTCCCTAGTGATTTGTTGGGGGTAATCTCCAATGATAACCGGCAATGTGACCGCGCCTAAAGGGTACACTTTAGTTCCTCTGAACCCGATGAGTGGAGCGTTGGCTGGAGTTAGTCGCTCTCTGCTGATCCGCATTTGTTGTAATGCAGGGTAGTAAAGAATATCTGTGGAGCTCCCGTTGTCGACTAAGACCCGGTATATGTTATAGTCCCCTACCTGGATGCTGACGAGTGCATCGTCATGCGAATGGTGGAGGCGTCAGGCATCTTCTTCCGAGAAGCCAATGAGGGGGTTGTCAACTCGTAGCATCTTCGAGGTGATGCCAATGAGGTGAGCGTTCTGGACCATTCTAAGATAAGTCTTTCGAGCCCTTTTTGATAAATCGTTGGCAGCCGCGCCTCTTACAATCATCCTTATATCTCCTAAGGGCTATCTCGGATGCTCATTGTCTCGTCGGGGGGCTTGTTCTTGAGGGAGCGGATCTGCCCTTTCCTTGCCAACGAACTTATGCAACTTTCCTTGCCTAATGAGGGCTTCAATTTGCTATTTCAAGTCATAGCAGTCAGCCGTGTCATGTCCGTGGTCGTAGTGGAAACGACAGTATTTATCTCAAGACCGCTTGTTGGGGTCTCCCTTCAGCTTTCCAGGGAAAGTCAATGCCCCCTCGTCCTTGATTTGCATCAGGACTTGGTTGATTGGGGTGATTAGTGGGGTGAAGTTTGTGAATCTCCCCATAGGGGGCTTAGAGCGCCTATCATCCCTTTACTCTCCGATTCTCACCATCTTCTGCCCTCTTTCCTGTCGGGTATCTTCCTGCCTTTCTCTCTTCTTGGGTTTTTCTTCGCGAGCTAGTAGAGCGTCTTCAGCATTCATGTACTTGGTGGCCTTGTAAAGTACGTCTGACATAGTTTTCGGGTCATTCTTATATAGTGAAAATAAGAACTTACCCTTCCTTAAACCATTCGTAAAAGCTTCCACGAGTATTTTGTCATCGACCTCGTCAATCAAAAGTGCTTCCTTATTAAAGCACTTCCTCCCGTTGTTTGATACACATCAAGCATGCAGTAGATTTCTTGTACCAATGCCCTCCAATAAAGTGCAAAGTGAATTGGGCACTCAGCTCTTTAAAGGTGTTGATGGAGTTGGGTGTCAACCGACTAAACCAAATTCTTGCAGAGCCCTTCAGCGTCATAGGGAAGGCCCTACACATGATCTCATCCACTACTCCTTGAAGATGCATCAAGGTCTTAAAGGTCTCTAGGTGATCAAGCGAGTCCTTGGCTCCATCGTAGCTCTCAATCTGCAACATGCGAAACTTCTGTGGTAGGGGGAAGGAGTTGACAGAGGTAGTGAACGGCGAATCGGTTCAATGAACCAAATCATCGAGGTCGCTAGATACCCATCCCTTAAGGGCGTTCATCATAAGATCTATCCTTTCCTTCATCAATTGCATCTCCGCGACCATGTAAGGGGGGGCCGTGTCAAAACCGAAGGGACGGCTAGTCTCCTGTCGCTCTTGCTGGTTCGGAGCGTTACTACCTTCAAGTCCCTCCTGGTTCCTTCTCTCGACACTGGTTCCCTCTTGATCATCCCTCTAGTTGTTCAGTGTTGCATTCTTTTGCTGCAGTTGTTCTTCCAGGTCATGGTTTTGCTTGGTGAGGTGTTCCACTGCAGCAACGAGAGTTTAAACTTGTCTCTCGAGGGCGGTTGTGGGTGGTTCCTCTTCTCGAACGTCGCTTGTGGTTGCCATCAAGCAGGTGAGCACCATACAACTCTCTTGTCCGGGAAACTATAGTATGGCTTACGTAAAAAGTGTTCCCACAGACGACGCCAACTGATGATGCTAAAAATATCACCAGTGAGCCACATAATACTCGTGCACTCGATACGTCACCGTCACAAAGAAAAAGAGAAGACCTAACGGAGAGCACCGGTGTGGTGCTGGCCAAATACCCTTCGAATGTCAAGTTAGAACTTCTTACAACTCTAGAGTGCTAGAGAGGGTTTAATTATGCATACCTTGATTTGTGAAAGTATTGGGGCTTTTATAGTAGTAGAAGGCTGACCATCTCTTCCTTGGGCTAGAAGTCCTTTCCTTATAGGAAACCTAATGAGCATATATTCCAGAATCCTTTCCTTGTAGGATACTAACATTAAGCATGGGATATAAGTCATTTCCTTATATACTCATGCGTGATGACCAAGCCAAGGTTTCACTAAGACCGTCAAGTTCAGGATCGTCAGTTTGTCTTATTCCCTTCAGCCATAACGGCATCAGCTTCTTGATGGTGTTACCTCCTGGGTAAGCTTCGCTGACTTTCTTCCTATCAAGTCACTGTCCATCAATTTTTTGAGTCTTCAGTTTTTTTGATAATTTACCCCGTTAGCTTAAGATGTAGGACCTATTCCACGAGCTAAACCTAACGGGTTAAATCTTGGAACGTCTCGCATGTAATAATTTCACTTATCAGTCTTCTCTGGGTAAATGACGATCTTTGCATAGTGACGACCATAAATTTATGACTTGTCAATTATTGTATCATCTTCCCATTTGGGTTGGCTCCATTATCAGTTATAAGCTCTTCGGGGACACTATAACAACATGTTTTGCTTGATGAAGCGGGCTACCATCGACTGAGTAACACTTTTGTAGGAAGCTGCTTCCACCTATTTGGTTAATTAGTCAATCGCTACTAAAATATACTCGTGCCCATTCACAACCTTTGGAGAAATGGGATTAATGACGTCCATCCCCCATGCTGAACATGATAGAAGAGAAGCTATGTGCACATTTTCAAGCGAAAATTTATATAATACATATTTAAACGTCGACCTTTTAATTTAACAGGTTCAACAAGAACGGTCAAATTTTGGCTTATTGCCAATAGGTCAACGTTTTAAAAGACGATTTTAAATTTAACAAGTTCAACATTTTAGCATGCAATCTATATCTGTACCTTTTAAATTAACATATGGTGTTATTAGATTTATTTCTGGCAGAATCACCTTTTATCTTAACATTTTGCAAGAGGTACAGTGCTAGATCTGACCGATTTAGTAAAGAGTTGCTAAAGTTTATATTTAATGAAATTAGATTTCATTAAATATATGAATAACTAAAATATTAAACCAGATACTCAAGGATTAAAATAGCAAATTACAAAGTGATACTTTATTATGATTTTGTTCATTGTGGATGTTAAATGGAGGGGTCAAATGATATTAAATTAGAGTCTTGCGATATAATTTATTAATAATGTCTAAAGTGTCATTATATTTCCATAATGGTACGTGCTATGTAATTAATGATAACTATGGGTTTGTCAAGAGTTGATGGAAGCTCAAATCTATTGGAGCTAGAGCCTTATTTGTCCCTTTGGTCCCATCCCAAGCTATACACTAAAGCCCAATTAGGCTAGCCCAAAATGCTAACCCAAAATAACTACATTTGGTAGTTAAATGTATGTATGATTAAAAGGAGATAAAATAGTTTTCTCTTTGATCTCTTTTGAACATAGTTTTCCAAATTAAAGAGAGCATATGTAAGAATTGATTGAGAAATTGCACATCTTGGGCACTATTTGGGTTAGGATGAAGATTGAAGGTTTTTTAAAGATAATATTTACTCTTTATTTTTGAATTTCACTATATCATGGTACGCTTTCTAGAATTCAATGCTATATGTTATCTCTCATTAATGGGGTAGATCAAAGTGTTACTTTCACTGCTTGTTTTGTATAAGATGCAAAAATATGTTTTCCAACACCAAACCGCCCGAAGAGAGAATGCACCTTTAGATCTTGAGATTGATGAGCATGAGGATGAGGGAGAAGAGATAAAGATGTGTACTAACGAGAGAGAGAGAGAGAGAGAGAGAGAGAGAGAGAGAGAGAGAGAGAGAGAGATTTAGGGATTTTACAAATTTTAGAAGGTNAGAGAGAGAGAGAGAGAGAGAGAGAGAGAGAGAGAGAGAGAGAGAGAGAGAGAGAGAGAGAGAGAGAGAGTTAAGAAAAATTAAGTTTTTTGAAAGAAACATCGTAGGATCAAAGTCAAGTTGAGTGGGGAGAAAGCTGGAGCAAAAAATGGAAGATTTTTGAAGATTATGGTCCAAGTGTAGATTGGCACTTAGTCCAGATTCTCCATATTCTTTTCATTTTTCGATTCCATATGTTTTCGTTTCAATTGTGATCTGATTCCTTCCAAATTTTGACTATTTCTTAAGACTTTCTTGATCCCCAAGTTTAGCAAATCAATTCCAAATATGCCAAATTAATTGATTATTTAATTAATCAATTTTTAACAATTTTACAATAAATCAATAAGGGTACGTTTGGTACACTGAATGGAGATTACGACAAGAATTGTAATTTTTATTACTAGTAATAAAGTGTGTTGTAATGTAATAACTAAACATATTCATTAGTTTGGTTGTAACTTATAACATTAAAATGAAACTTAACATTTATTTTAGGAAATATCTTACTCATACAATTATATCTCCTTAAAAATTGTTATTTTTAAATTTAAGAGAGATATGTGCTATTTTTTATGATTTTTTTTTTTATAATTGTTAGATGTATATGGAAAGTTTGTTTATTTGGAAATATATTAAGTATAAAAATTATTGCACTTACTAAGGAATAACTAATACCACATTTTAAAGAGGAATAGTTATTCCTCATTTTGAAGAATAGCTATTCATAAGGAATGACTATTCCTTGTAATAAAAACATAACCAAACTAAAGAATAACTAAACCATAAGAATAACTATTACATTACAACGCCTATTACAGTCTACCAAACATGCTCTAAATGTTTTGTCTCCAAGTTAAATCGAGTACATGCAACCTTACCATAAACTTTATCCTTAACTAGTAGTGTTATGACACATTATTTAATTTAAATTGAATTAAATTAGACCAATTAGAATTAAGAGTTCATAATAATGTGTGGTTGGGATTTAATTTGTGCAAGTGCACATTACGGTTAAAACTTGCTTTCTTGATATCTTTTAAGAAGGTTGTTTGATAGAGACCCATGAAATGTCGTTTTAATGGTTGTGACTTGAGGAGTTTTTTCATGAAATGTATTTGGAGATCAAGCAGCCAAAAGTACAATTTTGCCCTTTTGACATGATATAGTGATGATATGCAATGCAATGCAATGCAAGTGAGATGCAAATGTAGTTAAATGAGAGTAGTAAAATATGGTGTCTACATCTATACAAATATTTTTAATTTTTTTAAATATAAACGGGGTGGGTTAGGGTGGAAAAAGTTAACCTTGTCCCTACTCCATTTGTTTGCAGGCGGGTTTAATTTGCCATCCCTAACTCTAATACCTAAGTTTACTTTTACCTAGACCCAAAAAAACAAATCTAATATCAAGATTTAATCACACACACACACACACACACACACACACACACACATATATATATATATAAAAGTGGGTAAATTATGTATTTGGTTCCTGACATTTATGTTGTGTGTTAATTTGGTCTATGACATTTCAAATGAGTCAATTTGGTCTATAACTTTCTAGTATATTTTTTTTTGTTATAAAAAAAAATTATATATCAAAAGGTTAGGGACCAACACATTTCGGTATTATGTCAAAATAATTCATGCTTTTAAGCGATGATGAAAAATGCTAACGTGACTAACGATAAATATAAAATATTATTTACATGCCACATAGACTATCACGTGTATTGCCATATGGCCTAAAGTTAAAAACTTAGGTGACATGTTAGTTATTTTAAAACCTAAACTTAAATTTCCACGTCAAATTTAATTTTTATTATTTAATTTTTTTTAAATTTAGGCTTTAGTTTTAAAACCTAGATTTCTTTATACATGATTTGTATTGTTGTGGAGTTTGGATTTTGGATAGTGTGTGCATTACGTGGATTCCTTAATAAGATGCTATGTGGCAATTTAGGTTTATAATAGCTATGTGTCACTTTAGTTTTTAATTTTAGGCCATATATGGCGGTATATGTGGCATGGAAATAACATTTTATTTTGGCCACTAAATACATTAATATTTTTTATTTATCATTTAATGATAGAGACTATTTTGACATAATATCGAAAAATTAAAAACCAAACTGATATATTTGAAAAATCAGGTACTAAATTGGCACAAATTTATACAAAATGATCTAATTTTGTAGTTGTAAATTGGAATTATAAATAGCGGAATATTGACCTAGTAATTTACCGCAATTTTTTTTTTTTAAGTGAATCGAATATTTTTTGGATTGGTCTTCTCACTTTTCCGTTGGAGAAGAATGAGTACATGTTTCATAAAATAATGGCAAAAAGCATATTTTCGTCCCTATATTTTCATGCGATTCCCATTTTGGTCTATAACTTTTTTTTTTACCGCTTTTAGTCCCTATCCTGGAAAACGCATCTCATTTTTGTTCCTGCCGTTACATTAGAAACGGAAATTGCATAGGTGGCAAACGAAAGATGACGTGGCCATTAAAATAATAATAAAAAATATTATTTGGCATTAAAAAATGCCACCTCAACACCTAAATTTAAAAAAAAAATTTAATTTATTAATTTTAACTAAATAACAAAATTAAAAACAGAATTAAAAACTAAAAATCACATGAATTGAGATCTAAGTATGTCTTGAACAAGAACACAAACTTAGATTTAAGAACACAAACCCAGAAATTATAAAAAAAAAAAAAAAAAGGCTCAAAAACACAAACGCCCTAACCCTTTCTAACTCCCTCTCTAACCCTCTCACTCTCATCTCTTTCACTCCATGCCAATCCCGCCGTCGCTCAGCCCACCACGTTGCTGGTTTAACCCCAACATAGACCCAACACACCACCGACCCATGCCTCCCAGCCCATGTCACCACCGACCTAGCCTTCCCTGCCCACACCGCCGCCGATTCGATGAGACCCTTCCCCTTCCCCTCCTCTTATCTCTCTCTCCCCAACCAATTGAGTGCTCAGGTATGGGGCTTGGCCTAGATAGGGTCTTAAGCTCGAGTCTGCTTCAAAAATGGAGCTTTGTGGATTAATGAAGCGGCGAGATCGGCGACTAGATTCACAGGTTGTAGATTGGTTTGGGTAGTATATTGATTTGGATTCGCGAGTTATGGACAGGTTGCTGTAGGTGTTGTGAAACACAGATCGTTGGTGGTGGATGTGGTGGTCGTAAATCAAAGGTTGTTAGTAGTGGTGGTGGTTAGCGGTTGTGAAAGGAAGATATTGTGGGTGTTGGTGGTTGTGAATCGGTTTGGGTTTATTTTTGGTGTGGATAGCTGTGGTCGACAAATTTCTTTGAAATTTCTGGGTTTGGTGTTGGTGTGGATGGTTGTGATCAGCTGGTTTCTTTAAAGTTTCTGGGTTTGTTGTTGGTCTGGAATGTGGATAGTTGTTTGTAGGTTATTTTTGCATTTTTTGAGTGTTTGATTTGCTGGGTTTCGGTATTTTGATGATCGCTGAATTTTGTGTTTCCAAGTTGGAGCTGATTTTGTGTTTCTAATTTGGATTAGTGGGTTTCCAACTTGGAAATTGGTGTTGATTTTGTGAACAAAAAGGATGCAGATCTATTGATTTTGATTGGTGTGCGTTGGGTTCAAATTTCTGGGTTCAAAATTATGGGTTCGATTTCTAGGTTAGGTTTTTAGTTTCAATTTCAGATTATCAATTTGTTGATATTGATTATTGTTTGATTTGAGTTTTGAATTTTAATGTGTTTGGTTGTAAAGAAAATACAAGAAAGACAAAGAAAAGAAAATAAAACAAGGATTAAATTGCGAAGAAAATGTAAAATCATGTTCTGGGAAAGATCACAAAGAACATGAACATGTTCTTCCAAAAAATTAACGAAAAGAAAAGAATGTGAATTTGGTTTGTTGTTTTCTCATTTTCTGTTTTTTTTTTTTTTGTTTTAGTTAAAATTAATAAATTAATAAATTAATTTTTTTTAAAATTTAGGTGCTGACGTGGCATTTTTTAATGCCAAATAATATTTTTTATTATTATTTTAATAGCCACGTTATCTTCCGTTTGCCACCTGTGCAATTTCCGTCTCTGATGTAACGGCAGGGACAAAAACGAGACGCATTTTTCAGAATAGGGACTAAAAACGATAAAAAAAAAAATTAAGGACCAAAATGAGAATCGCAGGCGAAAATGTCCTTTTCATCTAAAATAAAAAAAAAAGTAAATGAGGACGGGGACGGGCACACAGATCGATGACGTGGGAAATCGATTAGGTTAAAAGAACGGTTCAAATTAAAAGGAATTGCAACTCCTGCTCCTCGTGCCTCTGCTTGCTCAGAAAAATCTTCCTTCCGTCGCTGGTAACGCTCTCGCGTCAGGGATGGTGCTGTCACTTGAAGCCAGTAGTAACCGTTACTCAGATTTGCAAAACCGGTTGTTAGCTACGGCATTAGGTGATTGCGTCATTTCTGACGCGGAACCATTACCCTATAGATGCGGATCAAATCACAGACACCGATTCTCTGGCTGGATTTGTACGGCTTTCGGATGTTAGATTTTGTGTTTTAAAAACAGAAGCTGGAATGTATATTTTCCTTTTCTTTTCTCTCTGCTAGATTACTAGTAGTTTGATAGGTTATTACTTCTTGTAACGCTGTTTTTAACCCTTCAGTCTATTCCGTTTGTATAGTACTTTGATTGAGCAAAATTTTGGTGAGCTAGCCCATTTAATTGAACTGTTAAACTCACCATAAGGTTTAAACAAAAAAAAAAAAAAAAAAAATTCTTATCAGTTTCCAAAAACCTTCTCTCACCATTCTTGTACCGCAAACTCTCAATCCTCTTACTCGGGCACATAATCATTCTCCTTCATGGTAGCCATATGATGCTTCGCTCAAGAGGATAGCTTTTCAGCAACAATTTGGTTCAGGCCGTTGAGTTGTTAATAGATCTCAGCATATTGAATGAGTTTAATGTGGGTTTTCCATTGGATGTAACAAAATTGTCTGGTTTTAGGGTTGTTATTGAATGGTTTAGTTTTTGAAGCTATTGTAGCAGCTAGATGGATTATCAGAGAAGGTTGAGATTTTGTGTTATGAAGATGGGAATAACATTTGGGAGGAACATGTATAATCATTCCAGCTGGATTTGATGGGGTAGCTGGGCCGCATTTCCATAAGTCTAAGTTTATGTTTCTTCAACAAGTGATGGGTCTCGCCTTATCTTCTTTTACTTGTAAGAGAATAGGAGAAGCTAGTTATCACTTGTCAGTATTGTCTAAAACACTGTAATATTTATCTAATACTATTCTAAACCAAAGTTAATTGAGGGTTTTAAAGTATTTTATAAAGAGTTATGTGCATCTGTTTTTTTTAGTTTTTCTCTTTCAGTTTTCACATGTTCTCCACAATAACACAAATACTCCAGTATATGTTTATATCCCAAATTTCAACTGTCCCCCAAAATCCTCTTTTTTCTCTTTTCTCTCTTCTCATTCTCATCATTACAATTCAGTCAATTTCTTTGTTTGTAGAGATGAGGTTGGTTCTCTCTACAATCTAGAGTCTCTAATTTCATCAAAGAAAATGTACTGATTTGTTTTCCTAATATTCTCTTCCATTATGGTTTTCTGTCAATCTATGAATTCCCATTCGTAAACCTTTTCCTCTCTATATGTTGAAATCAGGGAAAACCCTTAGAAGATGAAATTCTACCCAAGTCTTAATGGTTAGTGATTTTTTAAACTCAATCATTTTACTTTAATTTTCGGGTTTTCCCACCTGTTCTGTTATTTGTAAGCAGGGAGTTTGGAATTGTGGGGTTTTGAATTATAAAATTATTGCTCAAGGTTGATTTTTTTTTTTTTCCCTTGAAGAGATAGGTAATGAGTATATGAATGAGACAGGTTCTTTCGTAAGGGACATGTATGGTTCATATGAGGAAGGCATTTTCCTGCAATTGCATTCTTCATATCTTTCGGTTCTTTAACCTACCATCTGGGGCTCTACAACTGTTATTCTTTTTTGATGGGGTCCAACAACAATGCACTTTTGAGTTTTTGACAATTGTTTCATTGTTATGAACTTTATTATGTGTGTTTAAAGAGTTTGATCCTGTTTTTTAATTCCTAGGTGATATTGTCTAAAAATTCATCATATATACCTTGTTCTTCTTTTTCAGTCTCCCTTATTCTTATCACTCCCAAAATCTAACCTTCATCTATTTCTCCTCTCTAACTTATTTGTATATATTTTCCTCCCACTTTTGTTTCAAAAATCTGCAAGCAAAATTTTTCATATAAATGTTATGGTTGTCAAATGTTCTTTGCTCTCATGCTTTTATACATTGTGGTTCATAGGAATGGTAGATGAGAATACCATGCTTGTCAAGTAAGTTTCAGATCTGGTGTGATTCAAGTTTATAATTCTTTTATTTGTTTAGCATATATTCTTTTATTTGCTCTCATATATAAAATTGTTTCTGTGTAGCTTTTTTTTAAGGTTCTTGCTTGGAGCAGATTACTAAATGCTTTGAAAAATAACTTAAAATGTTCGTGAGGACATGGAAACTCTTATAGTTTGTATGTGTTAGTATATGGACCCTCTCTGATAGTGGTTTTGGATGCCATAATAAAGATTGAAAATTTGCAACTTTCAAGACTTCATTTTACGCAAATCACTGCAACCCTTGTAATTGGATGCTTTATTTAATATGAAAGTTGATATATCATGATCATTGTGTTTGCATGATGCAGTTGTTATCATTATCATAAGATGCTCAGTTATTATAAGTAGTATGTATGCATATCATTTTTAATCATCAGTTGTGAAGTTTGTTTATTAGAATGTTTTTTGATGCAACTATATTTATTAGAATGTTGTGGGCTATAGTTTTCTAATGCTTTTTGTAGTACCCAAAAGAGAGAAAAAAAAAAAGTCGGCCCCCCCCCCCCCCCCCCCCCCCCTGTGGATCATCAATGGTGAAATTGGGCTTCATCTACACAGCTAATAAGAGGAGATCTCTTTGATTTCAACTTTTTATATGTTCCACATTACGCTCACACCAATTATGATACCTCAAATTATATATTTTTCCCCAACTTTCTGTTTCATAAATAACCATTTTCTCCTTTTACACTTTTCGTTGTCAAATGTTCTAGTCTCATGATTTGATTGTCATGGTTCCTAAGAATGTCAGAAAAGGAAAAGATCAAAAAGAAAAGAAAATGAAATGAAGTTTGTGTAATTAACTGTGAGACTGTTTGGTTATTGAGGTAAAAGATAAGATAAGAAAAATGACTTGCTATGATGATGACAGTAATTATCATTTTTGGATTTCATCATTTTAGTTATAAGAACACTCAAAATAATTCTCAACTATTACTTGTAAAATTATCTGTTAGAAATTTTTACAAGAAGCCATCATGTTCATGTCTTCTCTATTGTTTTCTTTTTGTTAGCTTGAAAAAGAAGGAAGCCCAAAGGATGGCCAAACCTCTTCTTGAATGTGAAAGAGGCTACAGAGAAGCATCTGTTGATATGTGTGAATACTTATCAGAGGGAGAGAGTTTACAAGTCTCTAGATGGCCGGTAGGTTTTGCAGCTTGTTTGGTTTCCAATTTTCATTTCATTACCCTGATCATTGGCTAGTTCAATCATTGAATATTTTTTTTTTTTTTTTTTTGGTCTTGTATGGTTCTTTTCACATACTTTTTGTCCATGCAGTGGCTTGTTCTGAACAAGCAGTTGAAGAAACCACTGCAAATCAGGTGAAATCTATAAAATATGCCATAGGAAAGTTATCTAGCTATGCTCATTGGTATTTCCAATTCATCTCCAATTGTGCATAACTTTCATAAATTCTTAAATTTTGAAATCCTTATAGGCTTTTTAGGACTTTTGGTGGTTAACTTTGATTTGCTCTGGTTTGAATTGGTTAATTTTGTAAATCAAACCAGCTGGTCTTAAAGCTGTTTGTATAGGTTATGCAGAGAATTTAGAGCAGTGGTGTGCATAACATGTGACTTAGATGTTTGTTGTAAGAGTTAAATAAGGAAGCTTTGTAAGCACCTTTCACCTTTAAGTGAAGGCAATTTTAGCACATTCAGTTTGCAATTTGGCTGAGTACTATCTCTTTTTATGGACCTTTTTTGGTGGTTCTTTGCACTTTAAAATTTATCATGTTTATGAAGCCTTCATTAGCATGGAATAAACCTGTATTGTACATTAGAGATTTTTAATTCGCATGGTCACAGAGATGAAGATACAGATATTATAGGTAGCTGTTACTTTTGTCAATTTGATCTTTACAGGCTTAATAAGAAAACATGGCTTGTTTGTGTACGTGGCCTTGATAGTGCCCGAGGGTTATTAGCTTATATTCTTAAATTTTTAAAGGTTACTCTTTCAAATTCTAAATGGGCAAGCTTACTTTGCATGACATGAAAAAAATTTGAAGTAATTAGCCTTTCATGTTTATGTAATCTAATTGTACTATTTGAACTCCTCGCTTGCTTTAAGTAAATTTCCAATTATTATCAATAGTAGTTTTTGTTCCAATCTTTCCTATTGACCTAGGGAGGTTGGTCTCTGACGAGTGATCTGGTAAGAAATCTTTTTTTGGGTTAGATTGGACATGACCTGTAGCTATAAATAGCTGAATAAAATGGGCTAAAATAGAATCTGTATATATATAAATTCATTAGGAAAAAAAATTCAACTATGGTCTACTTTATGATGTATGGTTTCCAAAGATCACATATATATTTGAAATATGTATTCTCCTATTATAATTTTTGTGTTTCATTTTTATATGATAAAATTAAGAGTAATGTTACGTTCACAATATGTTCAATACAATTTCTAAACAAAACTTAGATAGTAAGCTGTTATTGGTTTCAATGCGAGCCCGCCACTAATGTCACTTTTTTTATTCACCAATAACAACTAGTAACCTACGATTTGTTATGAAATTGTTGTGAAAATGTTATGAAGGTAGCATTACTCTAAAATTGGCGACTCTTTTAATTAATGGTAAGATTACTAAGCACCTTAAAAATCAACTGATTTATAGATTTGGTTTGTTATAAGTAAACTCCAAGTATAACTTAAAATGGCAAGCATGTGCCTTGCACGTGCAGCCAAACCTAGTGCTTTAAAGCTTAAGGTTATCTACAAGCATGAGATGAGGGATTCTTGGACAGCACCTACCAACTTGTACAGCCTTTGAAAAGCCAGTTTGCTCCTTGCTAATAAAGAGTCTAGAGAGAATGTTAGTTGCCATGATAAATAAAAATGGGATAAGGGGTCAACGTGACTTAAGCCTAGTGAGTCTGGAAATGACCAACAGGACTTCCATTTTGGAGAATGGCAAAGGTGGGAGTGGAGATGGAGATGCATTGGCGTGTGACTTGAATTTATTTGAGGGAAAATCCAAGAATTTTCTTGACAGCAAGTATAAAAGACAAATCAGCCCTGTCAAAAGGCTTTTCTAAATCCATTTAGCAACTTCACCAGTATTTTTTTTTCATTAAATGAATGATTTCATGTACTAAGACCAGCTTATCTTGACTAATATGTCCAGGAATAAATGCAGCTTGCCAAGGTGTAATGAATTTAATAAGTAATAAATTTTAGTCAATTAGCAAGAAGCTTAGAAATTAACTTATACTAGTCGCTAACCCGCGCGATGCACGGGATAATTAAATAAAAAGATATTTTATCAACCTCATGGTAAAGAAAAAGCTAAAGAACCAATAAGAGATTAATTTGCCCAAGTAATCAGCCTAAGTGGCATCATAGCTCATGTACAGAAGTCGTCGTTGCATTTCATGGCTGCATACTTGCTAATAATGGAAATTACCTGTATAAAACTTGAAAAGGGTCAAATGACAACAATATGAAAAACATTTCATAAATAACTTATCGATAAAAGGTATAGAGAGGGGGACTATTGTAAGACATCAATGGAATTTGAGTTGGCATCTCATTGCAAATGGAATATAGCTTATATTAAAACTAAAAGTAAAATTTCAATGATTCTCTTTCTCTAAAAACGTTATCAAAACTATAAGTAGTTTACATCAGTTCTAAATAGAAATTACTTGAAGAAACAACTACTTTGAATCATTATCTAAAAGAGAAGCGACATAAAAACTAAAATAAGTCTTAAAGATGAAGTTCCCCAAACATATTTCAGCACCAATGTCCAAGTTCAGCTCTATGTATGGCGACCAATTACTCACTCTAGTTGAAAGCACAATGTTTGAAAGAATCTCCCAAGTATTTTAGTCACTTACAATTTTCATCCACCTCCCTAGATCACTAAACTATTCATCTACCTACCCTAACTTCAATATTGAATACAAAGACAGCCAAAATGTCTCATAAGAACAGTCTAATTTATTTTTCTAAAAATAAACCATTGAAGATTCTTTCCTAGTCCATTAGCAACATAATAATATCAACTATATCAGAATGTTCTCAATTGCAGAGACATTAACACAGTTAATGCTGTTTCAAGTGCTTGAATGAAGGAGCAAAATTGATATTAGCAACCAACTTTAAGTTATAATAAATTAATAATAAAAAAGGACACATCTGTACATTATACCAATTTCTGCATATGTACATTAGTCATAATTTGGAACCTAATTTGGTTTATATTAGCCAAAGGATTGTCATGTCTTATAAATAAAAACTATCATGACCATAAGTATATAGTTCCATCTGATAGCTTCAAGTCTTCATTCCCTAAGTTTTAGTTTTAGCACTCTGAGAGTATATAGATAGTTGAATAGCAGATTGCTCTATCAGATAGCATGCACAAATAAATTGGGATGATCAATTCATCCAACAACCTGGTCTTGAATCTTAGTTCCACATTATTGAAGTCTATATATGTCCATGTGTATCATCTTTTCCAGAGAATATGTAAGATTTGAAGAGGTCTCATGCATTTGGTTGGGATTGGTGAAAGTTTTGGTAGCCTATCAATTTTCTATAAATCAATCAAAATATGGAGAGATTGGTCAAAGTTTTGCTTGAGGCAACTTGTATTTTCAAAATTTGAAACCAATCCAAAATAAGGAAGTTTTGAAGCATTCTCACAAAATAATAAAATCAACATAGAAACAAATCAAGATTAATTGTTTTTTTTTTTTTTTTTTTTTTTTTTTTTTTTCTGAAGGGTTTGTGTGCTTCTAAAAGAAATATATTTCTTCTATAATCAATCAATGCTTCATAATTGTAAATTCATCCACTAAAAAAAAAAGGTAGTACTTGAGTTTCAAGAAAGACTTCAACCTCCATTGCAACAACGGCCAAGATGTTACAACTACATGACCACCCTCCTTATTTCCCTTCCACTTGAAAGATCTCTATGTATACGGATTCTAGAATAAAACAAAAGATTATTTAGGAATTTTCTCAAACAGATTGTGTATAAAAATTTAAGTTGTTCTATTGCCTTATATTCAAAAAAATCATATAGAAGAAATAGAAGAAAAAAAATTGTTAAAAATGAAGGCTTCAGATCTTCCACCATACTCGTACTTGCACATACTAATCATTATTTTTGAAAACCTATAAAATGAAAGAATGTACATGCATCAATTTAGCTGCAAAACCTGAAATACCAAAGCAAACCTCTATAGATAGTGTAGCACATGATGTAGCATCAATATCATCCTAGCAATCCAATTATCTATTTGATCCATTGGTCGTAGTGGTGGGCCATTGAATTTGTGAATATTTGTAGAGTCCTTACTAATATTTTAATAAATTTAAAATCTGATTGGATTGGTCATGATTTCAACCATTTTGCTGCATTACCTTTTCTAAGTGTAAAATGTGACAAACCTTGTAATGCATGAATTATATTGCACTATAACATTATATTTTAAAATGACTATGATTTGCATTTAATCTTTTAATATTGGAAAAAAACTTATCTCTTAGTTGCTTAACTATATATTATATCTGATTCCAACTAACCTAATGAATATTTATATTTGCTAAATTATATGTTATAATCTGAGTACAACCTCCTCAATTTAGCTAAACTAAAAATAGTCAAAACACTAAAATTCTACAAATTTAAAGTATATGCACCCCAAAAAATTAGATGGCAAGGAATCAAAACCAATCCAATCAAATATGGTGATGGGAAGTTTTTTTTCTTCACTCATCCTCTGCTTATCCACTTAGAGCTTTTTTCTTCTTCTGGTAGCAAATCTAAGTTATGAATGTGAATGGGATAGAGCAATATACTATCACTTTAAAAGGCTTAGACATAGAAACTTACCCCAAGAGAATGAACTTCTGATGGAATCATTGATTTCATAACTTCTACTTCTAAGAACCTTCCTCATGGACATGCAAGACCCCAAACTTTTGGGTTTTCATGTTTCCAAAAAAATAAACATTCTTAAGGAATATTATAGAGACAAATCATTATGATCTTTTGCAATTCAGAATCACTTGGAAGTGATTGTTTCTTACATAAAATTTAAAAATCATAAAATTATACATAGATAGATTGGATATTGTACTTCCATGCTGATAGACTTAATTAGGAAATTAGAAATCCCAAGTGAGAAGTTCATAGACTTAATCAGCAAAACAAATCTCTCAACTCAGAGTTGCAACAATTAAGGCAACTAGGGTCTGAGTACCAAAATCGGCAGAGAACAAATTTAAATTTTGTTTTGAATAAAGGACAAATTAAGTCTTTAATAAAAATGGAATGGAAAGCTCTATTTGTATAGAGGATAGAATTAAGGACATGAAGGTGATATTACTTGAAATTGATTTACTTAATATTGAATTAGTGTAGGATATCTGTGGCTGTCAATACATGTGGTGAGCTTAGCTAAATAGGCAGTTTGCTTAGCTACAGGTTATTTGATTGGAGCATGGGCTTTAGGAGATGATGGTTAAAAGAAATTGACTGTTAACCCTTTTTTTTTTGGGTGTAAATTGGTTACATATGCATAGCAAAAACAAAACTAATGTCTGAAGTTAAAAAGGTGACCATCATAAGTATGATGCTAGGCTGGTGGCACCAAATTTTAGCCTCTATATATTGTCTTATGTTGGAACAAAAATTTAGTCTGTTTTTCATGTCAGCAATAGGGTGTTTGGTGGCTATATATGTTGTTTTGCATTTGATAGTAAATGTTCATAAAAATTGTGCAATCAGTCTTTCTACATTAATAAGTTTCATTGAATCAATGATTCCAGATTTGGGTTTTACATGTTGCCAAAAAAAATATCAATTAGTCAACAAATTACTTTGAATGAGATTTAGGAAGCATGAAGTAATTCTACCAAAAAAAAAAAAACTGGGAGAGCCATTAAGGCATATTGCAAGAGCAGAGTTTAAATCAAATAAAATTAAATCAAGCCCCAAAGAAAGTAATGGAGAAACAAAGACATTAAAAAATTATAGATTCAAACAATGTAAGAACTATCACATCTATCCAATACAGACATATATGTCTGACCAGTTAATTAAAAAACCCACCAAAAAGGAGAGCCATTAAGGCATATTGCAAGAACAGAGTTTAAATTGATAAGGATTATGTCGTAATGCAACTCATATCCCAACAACCCACCCAACCAAACTTTAAATCAAATTAAATTAAATCAAAGCCCCAAAGAAAGTAATGGAGAAACAAAGACATTAAAAAATTATAGGTTCAAATAGTGTAAGAACTATCACATCTATCCAATATAGACATATATGTCTGATCAGTTAATTAAAAAACCCGGCAATAAAAATTCAACATCCTAAAAAAAATCAAGTAGAAAGAAAAAGCAACATAACAACATCCACACCACAACACTACATGAAGAAATTAGAGCTCAAGAGCAATTGAGCTTTAGAGATACCTGAACTGAATCATCCAACTTCTGTCAGTATTAATATACTGTGAGGAGAGGAAGAGATGAAGGAGGGAAGAGAGAGAGACACTAGCATTAGAAAGATGAAGTCTAAAGATTTGAAACTGTCTTTGGAAGGGAGAGAGGCTAGCATTAGCAAGTTGAAGGGATGCAGCTTAAAATTGAATCCGTGAAACACAAAGAGTTGCCGTTGAAAAATTGAAACTCTGAAGGGTTGTTGAATCTGTGAAACACAAAGGGTTGTTTTTCTCAAACCGTTAAACACAATAAACCAAAAGGTGGGGAGACTGAAAGCCCACGAAACACAGGCTTGGGTTTAGGCTCAATGGTAGAATTAAAACTATAAAGATTGGGCTTTATGGTGGAAATAAGGTTGGGAATTATTTTCTTTTTATTAGTATTTTAAATTTTAGGAAAAGTATTTTTAAATTGTTGGACAAATACAAAAAATAGGATAAAAATGACATGGCTACTAACATGGCTCAACATGAGCATAGTGACATTAAATGTTACGCTTTCGCTTTTAGTAATATATAGATGCGCCATTATATAAACTTGAATGGCAATTGTTGTCACATCTAGATAGAACTTGGGTACAAATATAAAAAGCTAAATATTTAAGAGACATCTTTCTTAAATTCACAACCTAAATCTAATTCCTCACCTGTGGAGAGGAATCTACAAGGCTGAGGATGTGCTAAAAAAGGGCCTTCTAAAAAAAAAAATTATTGGCTTGGTTTTCTTATTTACCTCTTCACTCCCAATATGCAGGCATATCAAACTCCTTCCCTCCTTCCATTCAATGGGTTTATGAACTTAGCACACAAGTAGACAGTGTGATCGTGATAGATAAAGAAGGCTCTTTGATAGGTAAATGTTAATCAAATACTGAAGACAAATCTATTTGGATCCTTAATAACAGTAAATATTTCTGTGTGCCAATCATCTAGATCATCAATCAATTAGATTTGCATCTTCCAGTCCTCTCCAACTGAAAGAATGAAACAGATTGTGGAAGCTTAAAATCATCTTGTGGAAGCTAGTATGGGAGATTTTGCCTTCTAAGTTCTAACTATGTCATTAACAAGGGAATGCAACTCCTAAAGTCTTCTTGACTTCTTGTTCCTAATGTTATTCAAATTAAGAAACTCTTGAGCATATTTTCTTCAGATGCCCAATTGCCTTCTAAGTTCTATCCCAAATCAACTGCTGATTGGACTAGAATGATTATTTATGCTGTATACAAAAAGAAGAAAAATCATTTTCTTTATTTTCTTAAATCCTCATTGACAATATCTCGCAGGCCCATAACAAACTTGTGTTCCAAGAAGTAGATTCCTCCCCCGTTGTTGCTTGCAAATGTTATCCACAATTCATATATCTCTCACATCTACGTCGGTATCTTTACGAAATTCCTATGAGTAAATGTCACAATCCGCATCTCCAGGTTGGTGGAAAATAAAATTTGAACCAGTTATCAGACAATGGGGAGTCTTTCTTGTGGAATTTTTTAGTGGTATCTCAATCTCATACCATTTTTTAAGCTCCCAATCTTGGTCTAGAATATGCCATTTTTGCCATATCTTATAACCACCACTTTCATATGGACCCATTATTTTTTTTTCACCAATCACATTCCACCACGTCACAGTTGTAGCAAAAAGTTGTGAAAAAATTTGTGGTTCTAAACTTTTTTGTTAAAAAAACTTTCATTCAATAGACACATTTTTGTTCAACAGGCACATTTTCAGTCAATAGGCATAGTTTTGTTCAATAGACACCTTTTGGTATATCCAATTTGAATGGTTATAACTTTTCAATAGGCACTTTTGGTATATATATATTATAACCTAGTATTTATCTATATATACAAAACAAACTAAATTAAGACGCAATATTATATCTCTTATTTCTTCTCACAAAAAATTAATAAATAAAAAAAACATTGTTTTTTTATTTTTTTCCCCCCTAAACTCATTCAGTAGCTATTTTTGTGCATTGCATGGGTTAACAACTAATGTATGTATATATATATATAGCCAAAGTTTAGAGAAAATCCAATTAAAATCAAAATTGGATTTTGCTTTTGTTTGCTTTCCATACAAATTAAATTATTTAGATTTTTACTATTATTTTTTCTCAGAGCTAAACGATCTCATGCACCTATCTCCATACAATTTAGGAGATACTATTGAACTAATTTATTCTTTTATTTTGTATTGTATTTAGTAGACTTTTATGGAAAGTGATTGTGAATTGATATTGTATATATAGAATCCAATAGTGAAGGGAAAAATTACTCCTAAATGCCAAGGACCAAATAAAGAGACCCTTTTTTATATAATTTGATAGTTACAATGGAGAGCGGGGATTTGAACCCTAGATGTCTCCATTGAAAACACTAGGAGTTACCAACCAATTGAGCTATAAGGCTCTTGGCGCCAAATAGAAATACTCAACCTCAAAATGATGAATCCTACCTTGGCTAAACCACTCCAAATCCTCCCAAGCTCCCATTATGCTATCCCTATAGAGCAAAGCAAAAAAACTCACCAATAAAGGCAATAATATCCAACCGCCAATCATCTAAAGCCCTATAAACAACAACAGTTGTCCTTCCCCTAATAAGTAATAAGGCCAGTTAAGTATCATCATATGCAGGAATGTTAAACAAAAGGGAAAGGTGCCTTTGGAAGGTGATTTCCTCACCATAACATTGCAAAAGTAAATCCAACAAGCTATTCAACTTAGAAGTAAAGATACAGGAAATCTCACCACACCCTTCACGTACGCATTCACATAAAACAGCATGAGACACCCTATTAGGACTAATACACCAGCCCCATCATGCTTCCCATCTCTCTCATACCACATGCCTACAAAACCTATCCCCTTCAACCACATATTCCACATAATGTATACAAGACATGAAGTATGTCTGGCAAACCTAGCAAGCACACTTGACACTACTTATTATGGTGACCCTGAACCCAAAGTTAAGCCAAGGTAAATCATCAGGCAAGAGTCTACATTGCAATCCAACTCAACAGACAAAATTTCTTCACTAGCAAAACTCCTTTAGTAGAATTAGCCAACCTTTGTACAAAAGTAATTTTCAAATCTAACATCACAATGAGACACATTGAAATGCATTGAAGGAACCTTAACTGCTTCAATACCTCAACCACTCTAGAATCCATCTACCTAATTCCTTCATCACCACATTAAATAGCAAAGAAGGAAGCACATAACCTTGCCTAAGCCCACATGTAATATCAAAAACTCTTACCAATAGAAACCATTCACGAAATGTAGGTGGGGAAATTCCTTGGGCTCCCTTTTAATTAGTGTAGAAAACTTCTTGAGCACATAATGAGATCTCAGATTCTCTAGTAAAATTTTCATTGGTTAACTAGCATCACAGTTACAGGAGAGGTCAAGGGATTAAATCCTATGAAATGGTTGGGGCATTAATTGGGGAGGACAATGCCTCATTTGTAGATTATTTTGACCATCAACATCCACCCTCCTCAACTCCACTCAACCAACACGCATTAGAACAGGGAAAAAAAGATACAATTCTCAACCTTTGATAAGTGACTAACGCTTCTAAGCATCGTTTAAAGCATAATTTTCTGTAACAAGCTACAGAAACAAAGACTTCCTGACAACCTAAGGCAAAGTGTATTAAAAAGACCTAAAGCTATAAAAGAAATGTATGGCATGCCACCAATGAAAGTAAATGCTAAAACTTCATCAAAATAAAAATTACATGTTTCCTCACAAAACCCAGGCAATTAATTTGAGAAGGAAAAAACACCTAGAGTGTGTGTTCTGTTTAAAACTCCTACATATCTAACAGCCAACATTGGGCAGCCATCATCAGTCCTTGGAAAATATGAATTTGAATCATATTGCAGCACGGTTTTCTTTCTACAGGCATTGGCAACAATGCTAGTTACATTTGAGCAATATTTTGCAAAGTGCAAACCTTGCTTGATTCTATCTTGTGTTGAAGCTCTATTTAGAAGTTGCCAAGCATATCATTTTATTAAACGCTTTAAAACCATGCTTTGTGATTTAAAAGTTCACATATGCTCTATACACGGATCTTGCGTAGGTGATACAAAACCTAAATTTAAAAAGCCAAACATCTAAAATAGCATGATGAATTGACAAGTCAAATATGAAACTTATACCTAAGAATGAAAATGAAGATGAATGTGAGCTTCATCTGAAGATACTTGAGATTTAAGTGCCATTAGAATAGCTTGCTGCTTAGCATTCTCAACTTGGGCCTCTACCCATTGTCTTTCACTTGTTCCAAATCTGTCACAACATTGAACAGCTAGTAAACTTTCTGACATTAGGCAATCACATCAAGAGAGATGAGGGAAGTATAAGAAGAAGAATAAGAAAAAAAATTAGAAAATCAGGAGGAAAACTCAAGCCTCACAAATCAGAAACATTGTAGCTATTTAGAGTCAAACAACAAGGAACCAAAACTTCATGCTACACGAAAAGAACTAAAAACAATAAAATCACTTAGGAGTCAACACCTAGGGTTACTTCCAGTCAGCAGTCAGCGCCAATCAAGAAATAAATATTATGACCATGAGTTTTGGAAATAAATATTATGAATGTTGTGATATAAGATAAATAATGACCATGAGTTTATAATATGATATGGAATAAATAAATGTCATGAATCTAAGATAAATAATCATAACTTTCCATGGGCTTTTATAAGATGATTGCCATGGGTTTTGAAATTAGATAATTGTCATAGATTTCATGGGCTTGTAATATTATAGTAATATGTTTAAGAACTTAAAGTATTGTTCATTATTGGACTTTTAAGTGAAATACATGTGATATAGTTGTTAAGGTTCAAAAATTAAATGGCCACAAATAGGCCCAAAGAAGTAGAAAAGACGTTGGGCCCTTTTCACACAAAAAAATACATAATAAAGGGTGGGCTCTCACAATAAAGAAAAGAGAGAAGAAAGAAAGAAAAGGGAAAAGGCCCAGAGGGCTGGGATCCAGAGAAAAGGCCCAAATCAGGCAGAACCAGCGAACCAGAGAAAGCCCAGAAGGAAGAACTGGGTCGGGATCCCAGAAGCCTCCCAGAGGCAGGGGATCCCTGGACGTGCGAAGTGAAATTATGGCAAAAATTAAAGAGAGATAAGAGACAAAGGGCAGGCGGACCTTGTGCCCTAGACACGCAGTGGAAGTACAGAGCAAAACGCAGGAGCTTGGTTCCAACCATTTGGAGAAAGAGACAAGGAAGAGTACAACTGGAAAAGCTGGAGCGCTGAGAAGAAAAGCCAAAAAACCTCAGGTCAGCCAACGGAAAATCTGGAAATAGAAAGCTAGCTGAGAGACTTTCATCTTGTCGCAACAAAAAGCAAGAAGCCATGAAGAAAAAGGGAAATGACATGACTCTGAGCAAACAGGCACGACACAAACACTAAGGGGCAAAAGGGGGAAATCATCAGTACCCCGGAGCCCGATCTGTGCTATAAAAGGAGGAAGAGGTCCATGCTACAGGGGATCCAAATTTAGATAAAAAGAATAGAGAATTCATTTACGATTAGATCATTTTCGAGGCATTCATAATTGCTTTCTGAAGTCTCATGAAATTGTAGGAAAGACTCTATAAACTTAAGAGAAAACAGAGGAAACGTTCCTGGTATCCCAGAGACAGTCACTACAGTACATGCTCGGATTCAACAAATTCAAACTTTGCAAATCTTTGAAGCTTGAATAGCTATCAAAGTCTGTAACTTTTGAACTCATTTGAACCTTGCAATACGTCTTAGTGAGCATTGTAATCACAACTAAGGGAAATCAATAAAATGCACCTCACTAATTAGAAGATCCCTAACTTGTTCTTACATTATATTTCACTTGTTATGCATTTCCTTTACTGTTATAATGTCGTTCAATACGAATACTCTTGTTTGTTAGCTATTTGTATTGTAAGAAGTTTGTTTTGTGCACCAATCGATTCTTAAAACAACCCTTTAGCTGCGAAGAATCAATCCCAGTCCACCAAGAACATCTTACACGGCCCAGGATCCTTGGGCCATAGTGCTAAAGAAAAAAAGGCACTCTCACAATAGTATTTTGCAAAGTATTAATAACCTTAGTCTTTTGATAAAATAGTGTCAAGTACTTAGTTGGGGCTTTTAATAGTGCTAACATAAATTGGACTTTTGATATTACCAATGAGAATTGGACTTTGATATTGCCAATGAGAATTAGGCTTTAAATATTGCCAATGAGAATTGGGCTTTTGATATTGCCAATGAGATTTGGGTTTTAAATATTACCAACGAGAACTGGGTTTTTAATGTTGCCAATGAGAATTGAGCTTTAAATATTGCCAATGAGAATTGGGCTTTGATATTGCCAATGAGAATTGGGTTTTTGATATTGCCAATGAGAATTGAACTTTAAATATTGCTAGCGAGGATTGGGCTTTTTTGACAAATAATTTGCCATGAGGTTGAATAAGGGGCTTTGCTTATGGGATTTGAATTCCATTTATAAAATTGTCATGGGTTTAAACCATGGGCGTTGATTATGGATTTGAATTCCATTGATAAAATTGTTTTGCTATGAACTTGAATCATGGGCTTTCTAAATATTGTCAAGCATAAGTATTTTTGGGCTTTAAATAAAATGGGATGTGTGCATTGGGCTCGTAGGGTCGGTTTTGGGCTTAGCTAAATAATGATAATAAAATTGGATAAGATATGAGTTTTTTGGGCTTTTTGTGATAGTTTATATCACAACCCAATTTAGATAATAAGATATGAATTATTTGTGGTTAACATAATAATAGGGCAAAAAATATTTGAGAAAGTCCAATAACTTATTAGTGGTGTTTGAAAATAAATAGATGGTACTTAAATAAAATTAGGTGTAAAAAAAAAGTATCCTAACAACTTTTTCACATCAAAATACTAGACTAATGCCTATCTTTCTTCACATCAAAATGCTTGTTCACATAATTTCTTTGTCAACTACTTTTTTTGAAGCTTATGCTATCTCGTATAATATTTACTTTGCGGAGGAGGAGGTCTTGCATGTCCTTGGTCAGATGCCTTGTGCCCAGCTTTGTGTCCATGTTTGTGACCACTTATCCCACAGGGAGGTGCCTTTGATGTACATTTCGGCCGACCTTCTGGCTTTGCAGGTAACCCAACAGCCTGCTTAGCCTACACAAGTAGTTGCTGAGCTTCGCTATGAACATGGTTAGCATGAGGTCGGTCGATGCCTGAAGTGGGGCCAATAGTGCTACTGTGGGAGGGTGGCTTCGTGTGCATGACATGAGAGGTTGGATTGAAGTCAATACCTAGGTCAAACGATAAAATGGGTGAAAGCTCAGGAAATAAACGTGGGGTGGGTGGAGAGGGATCAAGGGTAGGGACAACCCGAGGGGTTGCAACACGCAGATGACAGCCACGTCCGGCAGGAGCTATGCTCGTGCTTGGCCTCTCAATATCTGCTAGCTCCTCATTTGGGGCCTCAGCAATATGACCACGTACACCGTCAATTTCATTCACTACCTTCAGCACACTAGTAATGTCCTTGTAGTTTGGAGTGCCCACTCCGTGACGCCTCAACAAACGGAGGTATCCTTCAATCTGCAAGTACATTGCGACTATTAGTAATACAATACCGAATCAAAATGGAGAACTTTAAGCATAGTTTATAAATTATAAAAAGACAAGAACTTTAAGCATAATTGCTTCCACATTTTACTAAGTTTGAGAAATGATTAAATGACACAAATGATTTATAGAAGATTAATAAATATGAATGAAATTAGAGCAATTAAAAAATGACCCAACTAAAACTCAGAGATCATGTAAAATAACCAAAACAGAATTTGAGAGCAAATTTTAACTATCATAAGTTGTTTGGCTTATGTTTTTTGTTCATGTAAGGTTGAATTTAATCAACCATTTTGTTGGCTTTATTCCGTGTCAAATTTGCTTGTATTTTAGCATTTAGTAACCCTGTATTTAGGTGGGATTCATGTAAGGGTAGTGTGTGAAAGAGTATGAAAAAATGCTCAAGAGTGTGCAGTGAAGCAGGGACTCGCGGCTAACTTGCGACTGGCAAGCCACCAACTGCAGCACACGAGTAAAGCATGCAGAGAAGATGAACAGTCACGCTAGTTGGAGCACTACAGGACAAAAAGTCCAACTTGGCCGTTCTGTTAGCTCGCAGCTTGAACTCGCGACTCAGTCAAGTCACGAAGCCAAGCCGCCAGCCAGCTCTGTTTTGAAAAACCTGACTCTTCGCATTCCATTCTCACTCCAGTATAAATACCCCTTATACACACGAAATGTAGAGAGCTTCTAGAGAGAATTTCTCAAGAGAAACCCTAGAGAAAAATAAGATTGATTCATCCACAATCTTTACATAGAGACTCTTCAAATTCCTCTACTCTCACCCTCTCCATTATTACATCCTTGAGACGTGTAAGGTTGAATTTAATCAACCATCTAATTGGCTTTATTCCGCGACCAATTTGCTTGTAATTTAGCACTTAGTAACCCTGTATTTAGGTGGGAAAATTGTAAGGGTAGTGTGTGGGAAGATGTGAAGAAAAGTTCAAGAGTGTGCAAGAAAAACAGAGTCTCGCGACTAGGACTTGCGGGTGGTTCGTGATTGGCAAGCCGCGAAAGGCAGTCACGTGAGAGGCACAGTAGGAAGCTGAAAGGTCGCGCCAACTGTCACGCTACAAGATAAAAGTTCCAGTCTGGCTAGGCCGTTACGTCGCGACTTGATTTCGCGATTTGGCCAAGCCGCGAAATCAAGTCGCCAACTTGCCCTGTTTGGCAAAAACTGACGTTTTGCATTCCCTTCTCACCCTACTATATATACACCCTTATACCCATCATATTGAGAGAGCTTCCAGAAAGAATTTTTGTGAGAGAAAACCCTAGAGAAATACAAGATTGATTCATCCCCAATCTTCATCTAAAGAGACTCTACAAATTCCTCTACTCTCTTCCTCTCCATTGTCATACCCTTGAGAGGTCATTTACCAAACCCTTGTCTCACCACACCTACGTTTGTGAGAAGGTCCATTTGGTGCTTTGGGAAGCAGTTTGGAAAGGAACCAATATACATTGGTTGATGCTATGGTCAAGTAGTGGAATCCGGGAAGCTAGAGAAGAAATAGGTTCGGTGTAACCTCGTTGGAGCAAAAAGCTTGGAGGGCTTAGGTACTTGGGTAGATTAGGCTTAGAGGATCTTCTGCTGTTCATGTATCCCAACTACATTCTTTAGTGGATTATTTGACCGCTCAAAGGGCGGCGGAGAGGTTTTACGCCGAGGACTTCGGTTTCCTCTTCGATAACACATCGTGTGTTGTCCGTGTGTTTGCATCTCTCTTTTCTTTATCTTTGCCTTATATTTACTGATGTGGATGTGTTCATATTTGGTTTAGATTGATTTATCAATTCTGTTATAAGTTTGTTATCATATTCCGCACATTGATTGTTTGATATATAGCTTGAATTGGTATTTTGTTTCTGGGGGTCTAAACGTTCAAGGGTGTTTCATACCCATATTGAACTTTCAATTGGTATCAGAGCGGGTGCATTCTTTGTGGTTTGATTACCTGAGTGAGATCCTAGACCCCTTGGCTATGGATGCTGCTGTAAAAAGGGTTATGCTGAATTATGGTATGAGTGTTTGTGAAAATGATTCTATGAGTATATTCGAGGGATACTCTAAAAAGGAACTCTTAGAGTTAATTAAATCTAGAAAACATGCTAGGATGTTCATTCACATGCTGAAATATTTTCAAAGCAAGAACCACATACTTCACAATAGTCTATGTGAGTCTACCTCTTTGATTGAGAAATACAAAAGAAGAAATAGATCACTATGTGAAAAGGTTGATAATCTGAAAAAGCAAATCCAATCTGGAATGAGCATGGAAAATAACAATGAATTTGTGTTTGATGGTCAAGAATGCTTGTCTCATGCGTGTATGTTTGTGCACACCTTATTGAAGGTATTTAATTCATGCTTATGGTACCTTGACAGTAGATGTTCTCATCATATGACAGGAGATAAATCATTGTTTATGACTCTTAAAGAGAAGGCATGTGATTATGTGACTTTTGGTGATGGGAGTCATGCTCAAGTCCTCGGGAAAGGAACGGTTGAAATACCGGGACTACCTTTGTTGAAAGAAGTACTATACATCAATGGATTGAAGGCAAATCTCCTTAGTATTACTCAAATATGTGATGAAGAGTTTTTCGTTCAATTCTCAAAGAAGGGGTGCATAATCATTGATGAGAAAGGGAGTCAAGTCTTGGAAGGAAATAGGACTACTGATAATTGCTATGGAGTTGTACCTACGGCACCTATTTCGTGTAGAAGTGCTCGTGTTGATATGCTGAAACTGTGGCATCACAGGTTTGGACATGCAAACTTCAAACAAGTATGTAAAGTTTCTAAACTTGAGGCCGTTGAGGGACTTCCAAAGTTTGGAAAGGTGGAGAAGACTATATGTGGAGCATGTCAAATGGGGAAACAAGCAAAAGCAAATCATCCAAAGGTGAATGTGATTGCTACCTTACGGTGTTTGGAACTTCTTCACGTAGATCTCATGGGGCCTACAAGGACTGAAAGCCTGGGAGGAAAGAGATACATTATGGTGATAGTTGATGATTTCTCAAGGTACTCTTGGGTGGAATTCTAATGGTGCTGTCTTGTTTGGTGTTTGTGTGTGAATTTAATCCTAGTGCAGAGTGAAAATGTCTCCATTCAAGAGATCAGCTGTAAAAGGAGGAAGCAGCAAAGGGAAGGAACATGTCATTGAAATTGACGATTTCTCTCCTAGACCAAAGCGAGTTCGCTCCTCATCTGGTGTGTTCAATCCCACCAAGTTTCGATCGTATGCTGCCTTCCAGACTCATGAAAATTACTTCAAAAAGGCGACACCTCTGATTGAAAGAGTCGTTGACCAACATTCTCTGTTTGACACCAACATTCCACAATGGTTTGTTCGCAAGGACTGGAATTATCTTCTCTCTGACCTTGATGATGCATATGAAGATCTGGTAAAAGAGTTTTATGCAAATGCAATTATTGAAGGAGATGAACTTAAGTGCTGGGTTAGAGGAAAAAGTTTCTCGGTCTCTCCCGCATATCTAGCAGAGATTCTGCACATCAACAGGCCAATTCTTGGGATATCTCCAATCTATGATGACTTTCATCCGGATGAAGAATTACTTAAAGCAGCTCTTGGGGACAATCTAGAATTTTCCTCAAATGGGAATTCATCAGTGTTTCATCTCTTCCTCCAAAATTGAGGGTGCTCACGATCGTCATGTTTCACAACCTGTATCCCCTTTCCAGCACAGGGTATATGAATCTCGGTCGTGCACTGTTTCTTCATGATCTGATTTCTGATGTCGAGATTGACATCTGTGCCCATATCTTTCATATCCTTTGCAAAACTGTTCTAAGAACAGAATCAAGAATGTGCATCCCATTTTGCTGTCTCATCTCCGGATTCTTAAGTGGAAAGGGATCTATCCGTCTGAAAACGAAGTT
Source organism: Quercus suber (assembly GCF_002906115.3). Lineage (NCBI taxonomy): Eukaryota > Viridiplantae > Streptophyta > Magnoliopsida > Fagales > Fagaceae > Quercus > Quercus suber. The sequence goes on from NW_027069473.1 coordinate 2,156,804, forward strand.
CCCTGCGCAAAACCATGTCCAATCAACATGCGCACATTCAACGCTAGTATTGGTCATAGCAAGAAGGGAATTAAAACAGAAGCTTTCGTGTCCCACAGTGGCTCGCGCTCCAGTTCACTCCCCGCTGACGAGAGACTAGACTCTATTGTAGCTTCTGTTCATGAGCTAAGTTCAAAGATGTCCAATTTTTCTTCTATCTTGCATCATCTCAACTCTCGATGAGATACGAAGTTTACTTCGATTCAAACTCAATTGGATGAAATTCAAAGAAAGCTCGAGGATAATGACGACTAGCTATTCCTTGACAAAAAGGGGGAGATGCTGTTGGCAGGGGAGAGCTCAACGAAAGGGGGAGATTTCAGCTATCCTTAGTTTTTTTTTATCACTGTTCTGTATCCAACTTATTTTCTTCAGCACTTATTTAGTATGATGTTTTTCAACCTTTTAAGTTGTTGGTTTGTACCCATTGTTGCTTTTGTAAGCTTTGAGGGTTATTTCTAGCACTTTTGCATGATTGTAGGCTTGTATGGTTTGTGCCATGTATTTGCAAAAACTTTGCATATGCAGCCTTTATGCTTTGTGTTTTGGTACTTGTTAATGCTTTGCATTACCCTAAGTACAACACTCTTGTGCCCTTGTAGGATTGTTCCTAGATGCATATATGTTTGTATGCATTGGTTGCGTGTTGAACTTGCAAATGATTCTCTTCATTTGAGTTTATCATTTTTGCATGTCCGAATGTTCATTCCTTGTGTGAATGAACATAGTAATCACTTTTGCTTAAGTGACTACTGGTGTTGATCTTGCCATGAATTATTGCTTTTATGCCTATGTTCATTTTTGCTTGATCATGCTTATTAGGGCTGTAATCGGTTCGGTTCGGTCGGTTTTTTTTTATCCGACCAACCGAAACCGAAATTTTCGGTTTTTAAAAGTCTCAACCGAAACCAACCGAAATTGTTGAAAAACTGTCGGTTTCGGTTTGTTTCGATTTCGGTCATTTTTTCGGTCGGTTTCGGTTCCTTATCATTTATTTTCTAAGAAAGCAAACAAAGAAAAAAAAAAAAAAACAAACAAACCCAGAAATCAGAATATAAAAAAGAGAGAAGAAATTGCAAAACTAAACAACCAAGCACATGGGTTTTTTCAAAAAACTAACTTTATTTGCACATAAAAATTGGAAAAATAGCATTAATTCAATATAAAACAAACCCAGAATATAAAAAAGAGAGAAGAAATTGAAAAAATAAACAACCAACTAACCAAGCACATGGGTTTCCCTAACTTTATTTGCACATAAAAATTGAAAAAATATCATTGGTTCAATATTAAACAAACCCAGATTCTAAAAAAGAGAGAGGAAACTATGGAGAAATTAAAGAGAGAGGGAGGGTCACCGTGACACTGTGAGAATGAAAAGATTAGTCGATGTAGGGAGCCCGGCGTGTGGAGACCGGCATGTGGAGGCCGGTGCAGGAAGGCCGACGTGTGGAGGCAGCATATGGAGGCGTGGAGCGGTGAGAGAAAAGGAAGGACTGAGGGCTGAACTCTTTAAAAGACAGAAAAAATTGAGAGAAGAAGTTGGGGAAGGGGGCGGCTGAACTGAAGAAAAGAAAGGGGAAGAATAAATAGGGGAGGGGTATTTTCGTCTTTATGTCAATCTTTAGGGTTTTAAAAAATTAAATAGCAAAAAAAGCATACGCCCCCACGCGAAGGCTCGAACCCAGGATCAGCGGCCAAACCATAGAGTTGCATACCACTAAGCCACTGATCTATTATGTAACAGAGTTACATATATATATATATATATATAGAGTTACATAAATATATATATATATATATTCGGTCGGTTCGGTTCGGTTTCGAGTGAAAAAATCCAACACCGAAACCGAAACCGAAAATTTCGGTTTTTAAAAAATGAAACCAAAACCGAACCAAACTGAAATCGAACCGAAAATTTGGCAACGGTTCGGTCGGTTTCGGCCGGTTTATTCGGTTCGTCGGTTTTTTGCACACCCCTAATGCTTATTTTGCTCTATATGCATATTAAGTTTTCTGCGTACAATGATATTGCTATGTTGTTGTATTTCAGGAGTTACTTATTCATATGTTCAAGAGCTTTTCAGAATCTAAAGTTAGGTGTGAGTGAGTTTTCCAACTGTTCCCAACTCACGTTTAAGTCTAGAGTCTGTTGTAGGGTTTTGTCACGGAATAGCCAAAGGGGGAGATTATAAGATTGAATTTAATCAACCATCTAATTGGCTTTATTCGTGACCAATTTGCTTGTAATTTAGCACTTAGTAACCCTGTATTTAGGTGGGAAAATTGTAAGGGTAGTGTGTGAAGATGTGAAGAAAAGTTCAAGAGTGTGCAAGAAAAACAGAGTCTCGCGACTAGGACTCGCGGGTGGTTCGCGACTGGCAAGCCGCGAAAGGCAGTCACGTGAGAGGCACACTAGGAAGCTGAAGGGTCGCGCCAGCTGTCACGCTACAGGACAAAAGTTCCAGTCTGGCCAGGCCGTTACGTCGCGACTTGATTTCGCGATTTGGCCAAGCCGCGAGATCAAGTCCCAACTTGCCCTGTTTGGAAAAACTGACGTTTTGCATTCCCTTCTCACCCTACTATATATACACCCTTATACCCATCATATTGAGAGAGCTTCCAGAGAGAATTTTTGTGAGAGAAAACCCTAGAGAAATACAAGATTGATTCATCCCCAATCTTCATCTAAAGAGACTCTACAAATTCCTCTACTCTCTTCCTCTCATTGTCATACCCTTGAGAGGTCATTTACCAAACCCTTGTCTCACCACACCTACGTCTGTGAGAAGGTCCATTTGGTGCTTTGGGAAGCAGTTTGGAAAGGAACCAATATACATTGGTTGATGCTATGGTCAAGTAGCGGAATCCGGGAAGCTAGAGAAGAAATAGGTTCGGCGTAACCTCGTTGGAGCAAGAAGCTTGGAGGGCTTAGGTACTTGGGTAGATTAGGCTTGGAGGGTCTTCTGCTGTTCATGTATCCCAACTACATTCTTTAGTGGATTATTTGACCGCTTGGAGGGCGGCGGAGAGGTTTTACGCCGAGGACTTCGGTTTCCTCTTCGATAACACATCGTGTGTTGTCCGTGTGTTTGCATCTTCTTTCCCTTTACCTTTGCCTTATATTTACTGCTGTGGATGTGTTTATATTTGGCTTAGATTGTTCTATCAATTCAGTTATAAGCTTGTTATCATATTCCGCACATAAATTGTTTGATATAAAGCTTGAATTGGTATTTTTGTTATTTGGGGTCTAAACGTTCAAAGGTGTTGTATACCCTTATTGAACTTTCAATTGGTATCAGAGCGGGTGCATTCTTTGTGGTTTGATTACCTGAGTGCGATCCTAGACCCCTTGGCTATGGATGCTGCTGTAGAAAGGGTTATGCTGAATTATGGTATGAGTGTTTGTGAAAATGATTCTATGAGTATTTTTGAGGGATACTCTAAAAAGGAACTCTTAGAGTTAATTAAGTCTAGAAAACATGCTAGGATGTTCATTCACATGCTGAAATATTTTCAAAGCAAGAATCACATACTTCACAATAGTCTATGTGAATCTACCTCTTTGATTGAGAAATACAAAAGAAGAAATAGATCACTATGTGAAAAGGTTGATAATCTGAAAAAGCAAATCCAATCTGGAATGAGCATGGAAAATAACAATGAATTTTTGTTTGATGGTCAAGAATGCTTGTCTCATGCGTGTATGTTTGTGCACACCTCATTGAAGGTATTCAACTCATGCTTATGGTACCTTGATAGTGGTTGTTCTCGTCATATGACAGGAGATAAATCATTGTTTATGACTCTTAAAGAGAAGGCATGTGATTATGTGACTTTTGGTGATGGGAGTCATGCTCAAGTCCTCGGGAAAGGAACGGTTGAAATACCGGGACTACCTTTGCTGAAAGAAGTACTATACATCAATGGATTGAAGGCAAATCTCCTCAGTATTACTCAAATATGTGATGAAGATTTTCTAGTTCAATTCTCAAAGAAGGGGTGCATAATCATTGATGAGAAAGGGATTCAAGTCTTGGAAGGAAATAGGACTACTGATAATTGCTATGGAGTTGTACCTTCGGCACCTATTTCGTGTAGAAGTGCTCGTGTTGATATGCTGAAACTGTGGCATCACAGGTTTGGACATGCAAACTTCAAACAAGTATGTAAAGTTTCTAAACTTGAGGCCGTTGAGGGACTTCCAAAGTTTGGAAAGGTGGAGAAGACTATATGTGGAGCATGTCAAATGGGGAAACAAACAAAAGCAAATCATCCAAAGGTGAATGTGATTGCTACCTCACGGTGTTTGGAACTTCTTCACGTAGATCTCATGGGGCCTACAAGGACTGAAAGCCTGGGAGGAAAGAGATACATTATGGTGATAGTTGATGATTTCTCAAGGTACTCTTGGGTGGAATTCCTCAGAGAAAAATCTGAAGCATGTGATAAAATGCAGAAATTATGCAAGAGATTGCAAAATGAAAAAGGAGTTCCCATAGTCAAAATCAGAAGTGATCATGGGAAGGAATTTGAGAATAGGAAATTTAAATCATTTTGTGAAGAGCATGGTATCAAGAAGGAATTTTCAGCTCCAAAGACTCCTCAACAAAATGGGGTGGTTGAAAGAAAGAATCGGGTGATCCAAGAGATGGCTAGAGTCATGTTACTCAACAAAAACATACCTCAAAGGTTCTGGGCTGAAGCTGTGAACACAGCTTGTCATATTTGTAACAGAGTTTATTTCCGAGTAGGGAAAAGAAGACGTCATATGAAATATGGAGAGAAAAGAAACCCAAGGTGAAGTATTTCAGAGTATTTGGGAGCACATGCTATATTCTAAATGACAGGGAAAATCCAGGAAAATTTGATGCTAAGAGTGATGAAGGGATACTCCTAGGATACTCCACAAATAGCCGAGCTTATAGAGTGTACAACAAGCGCACTAAGACGGTGATGGAATCAATCAATGTGGTCATAGACGACACCATAACGTCTGTGAGAAGGTCCATTTGGTGCTTTGGGAAGCAATTTGGAAAGGAACCAATATACATTGGTTGATGCTATGGTCAAGTAGCGGAATCCGGGAAGCTAGAGAAGAAATAGGTTCGGCGTAACCTCGTTGGAGCAAGAAGCTTGGAGGGCTTAGGTACTTGGGTAGATTAGGCTTGGAGGGTCTTCTGCTATTCATGTATCCCAACTACATTCTTTAGTGGATTATTTGACCGCTTGGAGGGCGGCGGAGAGGTTTTACGTCGAGGACTTCGGTTTCCTCTTCGATAACACATCGTGTGTTGTCCGTGTGTTTGCATCTCTCTTTCCTTTATCTTTGCTTTATATTTACTGATGTGGATGTGTTCATATTTGGCTTAGATTGATTTATCAATTCTGTTATAAGCTTGTTATCATATTCCGCACATTGATTGTTTGATATATAGCTTGAATTGGTATTTTATTTCTGGGGGTCTAAACGTTCAAGGGTGTTTCATACCCATATTGAACTTTCAAGAGGTTCTTACCCAAATCTTTTTCTCACCATACCCATATCTGTGAGAAGGCTATTTGGTGCTTTGGAAAGCAGTTAGGAAGGGATTAATGGTTATTGGTTGATGCTAGGGGCTACAACGGAATTCGGTAAGCTAAAGAAGACAAAGGTTCGGCGCAACCTCATTGGAACAAGAAGCTTGGAGGGCTTAGATACACTGGGTAGATTAGGCTTAGAGGGTCTTCTGCTATTCATGTATCCCAACTTCATTCTTTAGTGGATTATTGACCGCTTGGAGGGCGGAGGAGAGGTTTTACGCCGAGGGTTTTGGGTTCCTCTTTGATAACATATCGTTGTGTTGTCCTTGTGTTTGCATCTCTCTTCCCTTAATCTTTACCATTTAATTTCTACTGTGGATGTGATTTTATTTGGTTTAGATTGTTTATCAATTTTGTTATAGGCTTATCTTCATTTTCTGCACATACATTGTTTGATATTAAGCGTGAATTGATATTTTGTAAATTGGGAGTCTAAACGTTCATAGCGTTTTACACACTATTTGAACATTCAGCTTTAGTATGACTTAAAGAGTAGTATGTGTGATGAAATTAAATGCAATTGTTGAGAACTGGTTTTTGCTGGTTCTAAGAAATATTGTTTCCTTGTTTGTTGCCATTCTCCCCCCCTCCCATTTTATTTTATAGTTTATTTGCATTAGAAATTATGCTAGCATTTGGTTTCCTCCTTGTTTTTTCATTGTTTAAGTAGTTCTTTCTTATGTTTTTTCTGGGGTTCAATTCCATAGGACCTTAAAGAAACAGTGATGAACTCTAATATTTATATTCTATGCATCTCATCAAGCAGTTCTGAATTTGGTGCAATGGGATATATGGAGTCCACCACCCCCCTCCCCCCAAAAAAAAAATGATGTCTTTCAAGACACACAATTTGTATGAAGTAATAACAGTTTCTTCACTTTTCTAAAAAAATTGTATCGGTCATAATATTCTGCTTATTAGACTTTGGCCTTTTACCTCACCATGTATATTTTTCTTTAACAGGCAGAAGAGGATATCAGATCAGCTATTGATCTCCTAAAAGAAGTGGTATCAGCAGTAACAATTCTAAATTGGGATCAGCGGAGGAGCAACAGTATTATGTTTCAACCTGGTCTAAAATACTCTCTGTTTGTGCTCAAGAGCTGAAACATGGAGCCTTAATTTGGAAGGAGTCATTACACAAGAATGTTCAAAGTCAAATATTATCTGAACCTCAAGCTATATGCACCTTAATGATCATGGCAGATCCCTTTTTACATAGTCTCACACTTATTTTCTTTTTCCAAAAAACAAAGGGTAGATTGTTTTTAGCTTAATTTTTATCCTAGTTGTTTATTTTTTGAGGGGTGAAAATACAGGGAAGCGGTATATCCTTGCCCTTGGAGAAATTTACAGAGTAGTTGAAGTTCTTCGAGCCTCAACCAAGATTCACAAGCCTTGGCTGTTACTAACTTCTACGGATAACGCTGGCTTGGTTGGTCTTCTAGGTGAATGTTATAGTATATGGTCAAGTTCAGGAATTGAAGATGCTCTCAAGAGTATTTCTGATTGTATTGATTTCAAGTATGATGGAACTATAAAGGCATTGCTGGAATCTATCAAGTATATTCATGATATTGACGCACTTGCACTTCAAAATCATGTTTTCTCTGGACAAAAACCTATATGTCACTTGTCAGCCTTGAGTGCCAGAATTGTTCCAGTTATATTGATTTCATAGCTCTCAGGGGTCAATTAAGCTATTCCAAACCATGAAAATAACTATTTTCCTCTACATGGGTTTTGGATTTATTGCCACCCGCTGGTTTGTATGGCAAATCCACTTTAGGCATAAAAAATAAGAGTGCACACAACCGAAGATAAATCTGGCTTCTAATGATTTCTAGCAGATCCAATTTAAGTTTCAATCTAGCTAAAATAGATATAAGTATAAATGTATGCAGGGGCGTAGCCAGGAATAAATACATGGGGGGGCCGGGTTGTAACATAAATATACTAAATATAATTCTTAAGTCTATTGGATACAAAATTATCAACTTTCATATATCATCATATACTTGAACATGTTGGGAATTCAACCGAAATTCCAAACCTGTGAGAAACAAAAAAATAGAGAAAACAAAATGCCAAAAGAAAAACAATCACACGCACAAGACAGTATTTACGTGGTTTGGCAATTTGCCTATGTCCACGGAGTTGCAGGGATTTCACTATTATAAAAAAAAATTACAATGTGTGGCTACAGTGTTTTTCTTTCTCAAAAACAACAACAAGACAAAACCCTAATCACAAAAAAAAAAAGGCTTTTATATCCTGTGCACAGGATTCATAATGAGCTACAAAACAGGCCAAAAAATTTTTGTCTGCCCAAGCCTCCGCTCCATGGACTAAGCCTCAGTAAATCTCCCATTAAAAACCACGCAACATTATTCAAGTCAGGTCGGGTCATCAACCGGATCAAATAATGCCTAACAACGATTTTTCATGGAATAAAATTCATCCATTATCATCTCCATAGTGAAATTCCCTGCAATTTCCTTCTCTATATAAACCTATCATATTATCTGCCAAAAACTCATCCTCCATTCTATTGCGAAGTCTTGTTTTTAACAACTTCATAGCTGAGAAAGCTCGTTCTGTAGTTGCTGTAGAAACTGGAAGGGTCAACACAAGACGAATAAGTCTATCAATCAAAAAATAGATATTAGACTTTCCTGAAATTTTTAATCCCCTACATAGCTCAGAAATTGTACTCATATTCTGAAAATCTGGATGTTTTATCACACCAAGCTCATAATGTTGCAATTGAGACTCCAAAAGTTCTTGTTCATGTTCAGTAAAATCTTGAGGATAATATTTCTTAACTAAATTGCATATATGAACAATTTTGAATAATTTAAAAACATCCTTGGGATTTAAAGCTGAACTAAGAATGACAAGTTCCGTTGTTAGCTCACAAAATCTACTTTTCAATTCTCACAATTGAAAGTCTATTGCAACTGTAAATATGCAAATTCTAAAATGATGTTCCATTGTTAAATCTTCATCTTGACGACGATATCTACCTCGACCTTTAGTCTAACGAGCATTCATATTAGGAATATCAATTTCATGTTGCTCACAAAATGCTATAACACTAGCAAGTAAAGGCTCCCATCTATCATCTCTCAACTTTTGAATAAGTGATTTTGTAGTTGAAACTAAATGTATGGCATTTAAAAGGTCTTGAGAACGTTGTTGCAAAGCTTGATAAAGAACATTAGTAATTCACATTATCTCTTTCATCAAATGCAAGATTAAAATAAATTCAAATGATGTTAATACCTGATAAGCTCCCTCGGCATCACCGCGTTGTTTATAGTTAGCCCCTTCCTCAGAGATAGTGTTGATAACTTTGCAAGTAGCATCAAACATGTTAATCAAACTACAAATAGATTGAAAATGAGATCCCCACCTAGTATCTCTAGCTCGTTGCAAAGTACCAATCTGGTTTGCACCTCTTCCAGTCTCAATTTCATTAGAAGCAATCATATTCTCAACTTGTTCTGCTTGAGCATGTTGCAATTCATCATTATGCTTACTAGAACCAACAACAATATTGATAATATTAACCAAATGATCAAAGAACTGATGAACATCTTTTACTTCTCTAGATGCTGTAACTAGAGCTAATTGCAACCTATGAGCCATACAGTGTACATAATAAGCATATGGGCACTCTTTAAGAAAAAGAGCTTGTAATCCATTCCATTCACCACGCATGTTACTAGCCCCATCATATCCTTGACCTCGAATATTTTCAATGTGGAGGTTGTAATGAGAAAGGACAGCACATATCTCATTCTTTAAAGTCAATGCAGTAGTGTCTCTAACATGCACAACATGAAAGAAACGCTCTTTAATGAAACCTTCTTTATCAACAAACCTCAAAATGATGGCCATTTGCTCTCTCTTCGACTCATCCCGAGCTTCATCAACAAGAATGCAAAATTTTGCATCCCCAATTTCTTCACGAATAGCATTTCGCACATTACTAGCAAGAATATGCAAAATCTCCTTTTGAATTGTGGGTGATGTATATTTGGCATTTCCTGGTGCATTTTCCAAGACAACACTAGCTACTTTGTCATTGAAAGTTGATGTGAATTTTATCAATTCAATAAAATTACCTCTATTTTTTGAATCAAGGCTTTCATCATGACCTCTAAAAGCACAAGCTTGGAATGCTAGCCATCGAGCACACTCTACTGAGGTTTTGAGCCGCAATCGATTATTCTCTAATTCTTTTGATGTTTGTTTCTCAATCAGCTTGTCAATATGCCGTGAATGATTCTTTAAATCCTCGCAACATTTCATAGCAATTTTATGTGGGGAGTTTGGTTCTTTCCCTTCATGACAAATTAAAGGACAATTCATTCCATCTTTCACCTTTTTCCAATTATTAAAACCTCGTGAAATGAATACATCTGATCCGGGACGACCTATTGGTTTCTTACTAAAAAGGTAGCAAGGTAGACAATATATCGCATCCATTGAAGGTGAGTATTCCAACCAATCCTTATGTGAACCAAACCATGAAGGTTGAAATCGACGACGATGAGAATCATCATTGTATGGATAGTCTATATTTTCAGGTTGATATGGACCTTCTTTGAGATAAGCTCGTCGGATTTCATCTTGTTGGTTGATAGGAAATTCACATATTTGTTTACGTGATCTTGGATCACGATCTATCTCTTCAAATTGAAGTTTTGGACATTTGGAGGGGTGTTCATCAGGTATTGAAGTATTAAGATTTGTTTCTACAGCCACAGGTGTCCTAATTTCTGAATTGCTAGCATCTTTTTTCTTAGAGAATGCATTAATTGTTTTTCGTTTGCTCATAATTCTTTTAGCTTTAAGAATATGACTCAAAAATTAACCTGAAAAGAATTTAAAAAAAAAAAATTTAATTAGAAATTTTTACTTAGTTATATGAATGTTATTCATACTCAAGAAAAAACAAAATTTTCACTATAATTTAAACAGTCAGCCCATTTTTAATACAACTTTAATTAATAATAACCCCTCAAACAAAAACAAAAATAATTTAATTAATTTGTCTTTTATAATATATTGGTTAATTTAATTATATAGCTTTAATTATTATTGTTTAGCTTTAATTTAATTTTCACTATAGCTTTAATTATATAGCTTTTATTATATATTGGTTAATTTAATTACATTGCCTTAATTATTATGCTGCACCCGGCCCCATGTGCCCATAGCCCATCTACCCCCTCCCCACCCCACTCAACAGCCAACAAACAAGCACAAAATGCGCCCTAATCACAATAGCTAGCTGCAATCAAAAAATTTCGCAATGCCAATCACAAATCATAACACACGTTACACTAAATGACAATTAATATTTCACCAAACACCAACACACTGAGTCACTGACCAACAAGAAAAAAGGATAAGATAATGCCAAATTTAAAAAGACAAAAATAGGCAAAAAGCAAAACCAGCCAATCAGAGAGTCACAATTCAAAAGAGAGAGACACTTACCGAGATGTGAGATCAGAATCATCAGATAGGCTTAGATAAAGAATAAAGAGACTCTTCATAAATATTCATTTCATTTTTTTCCTTCAGTGAGATAAAGAGAGAAAGACTGAGAGAGAGTTAGAGAGAAAAACCTTGAGGGAAGGCCGGACTGCTGGAGGCTGGAGCGGAGGGAGCAACTGCCAATGAGCACCGCTGCACCAGAGCAGAGGCAGCACGATCTGCGATCTCCGATGAGGCACTGACCGCTATGATCTGTGAAAAAGTGGGTTTCAAATTTTCAGTGAGATAAAGAGAGAGAGAGAGAGAGAGACTGAGAGAGTCAGAGAGAAAAAGTGAGAAATACCTTGAGGGAGGGCCGGAGGGAGCACCGTTGCACCGAGCACCGGAGCAAAGGCAGAGAACTCTGCGATCTCCGATCTCCGATCTACGTTCTGCGATCTGCGATGAGCGGCGACCGGGTGAGCAACGACGACGATGAGCGAGCTGCGGCGACGTGACCGTGGGTTACTGGGTTTGGTTTGTTGGGGACCTGGGGTTTGGTTTTGGTTTGTGTATTGCGGGTTTTTTTTTTTTTTTTTGATAAACACCTCTGTTTTGCGTTTTGGTTTGCTGGAGTTTGATGTGCTTTAGTATTGGGGTTTGATTTCTCTGCCACTGCCAACGACGTGATGGGTTTCAACTCTCTACCAGCGAGGTGATGCTCTGTACTGGTTTTTTTTTTTTTTTTTTGGTTGAGAATCTGTGGGCTTGCCGTGAGCGAGCTTGGGCTCACCGTGGCTCTGTTACATTTTTTTTTTTTTTTTTTTTTTTTTTTTTTTTTTTCAGATTTTAGTTCAAATTTGTTTTGGGCTTTTCTTCTTTTTTTTTTTTTTTTTTTTTTTTTTTTTTTTTGTGGCTTGAAAGTAGAACATATATATATATTTTTTTAATTTGAGTTGTTCATAATTTTTGATTAGGAGCTGGGAAAATGGTTGAGAAATGGGTAGGGGGGTCGGCTGGTTAATGTTGGGGGGGGGGGGGGCTATTAATTTTTTCTTCCTAGTCTAATGGGAAATTTTTTTTTTTTGCAGGGGCCTCGGCCCCCTCAAGCCACTATGTGGCTCTGACCTTGAATGTATGATTCTACTTGTTTAATGAGAACAACAATATTATTGTAACTCAAAAATGCCAAGACATAAAAATGGACAAAATCTAGCTAGCTGTCCTCACTCACACACAGTCACTCTCTTTGAGAGAGAGAGAGAGAGAGAGAGCCCACCATGAGCAAGAAACTCAGAGACAAACACCAACTAGTGCATTAACGCCATCAATTGCCTTTTCCCACTTTTGTATGTATAAGTATGAGTGTTTCTTTTCTAAACAAATTCCAAGACTAAATAAGACATGAAGAAATGAAAGAACTTACAATTATAATCGTTTTAGTGCCCCGCGATCGATGAACCTCCGAGTTACCCTATGGAACTAGTCGAAGTACTCATGGTGAAGAGACATATCACTAAGCACTGCATGACACCGCCGTTCAAATCAATTACCCCAATTGAGGATATGCCCAGCATGTTTCTGCATCCAATCGACACCGACCTTCCCCCTCAAATCAATCCCATGAAGCACTACATCAGTATTAACAGGTTAGGGAATTTCCTGGACCATCCCAAACTAACGAACGACATGATCCGGTGTATGTTTCTCTATTAGGTGGAAACATAAAAGTGGCACCATTGCTGTCCACACAGCCCTCCCTGCAACGCAATACGTTGGAAGGTCGCTTAATACAACAACTTGAGTGGCTTCCTTCCCCAATGTTTAAAAGACTTGAGAAACATTTCCACTCTTAATCTACGGCACAACAACTTCATTTCCACTCTTAATCTACGGCACAACAACTTCCATGGCAGCATTGGTCAAGTATTCAAGAAAGGAAGTAAGTTAAGGAGGATTAGTTTGAGTCAAAATCATTTTCATGGGCCTATACCAAGGTCACTTGTTAATTGTGTCATGTTGGAAATTCTTGATCTTGGAAACAATCATATAAATGATGTTTTTCCCTCTTGGATTAGCATTTTTCTAGAGCTAAGGGTCCTCATTTTACAGTCGAATGGATTCCATGGTATCATTGAAAAGCCTGAAACAAATTTTGGATTCCCAAAATTACGTGTCATTGACCTCTCTAACAATAACTTTATTGGTAAGTTGCCATTAGAATACTTCCAAATTTCGAAAGGCATGGAGAGCTTTGGCGTAGATCGTGTAACGCATATGCAGGGTCAGATTTATATAAACAATGGCTAGGCATTCTCGTACATGTATTCAATGGCATTGACAAACAAAGGCATAAAGAGGGAATATTAGAGAATCCAAGATTTCTTTGTGGCCATGGATCTCTCAAGCAACAAGTTTGATGGAGAAATTCCTAATATTATGGGGAATTTAAAAGCGCTTAATATGCTCAACCTTTCCAACAATGTTCTTAGTGGTTCTATCCCTTCATCTTTGGCAAATCTCTCAAACCTTGAATCACTGGACCTTTCTCAAAACATGCTATCTGGAGAAATTCTTCCCCAATTGGTAGACCTCACCTTCCTTCCATTCTTGAGTGTGTCTCACAATCATCTTGTGAGACCTATACCTAAAGGGAAACAATTTCTTACGTTTGAAAATAATTCATTCGATGAAAATGTAGGATTGCGCTGAAGCCCATTGTCCAAAAAAATGTACCGATTTGGAGGACCCACCAACTCCACCTTCAAATTTTGAAGCAAAACAAGGATTAGAGTCTATATTTGAGTTTGGTTGGAAAGTGGTTGCGATTGGATACGGATGTGGATTTATAGTTGGAATTTTTGTTGGGAAAATTATAATCAAAAGGAATAGTAATTGGTTTATGAAGTGTTTTGCAATTGGCCATCCAACTGGAAGACAAGCAGGGACGGACCTACATTGGGGCAACCCCCCCCCCCCCCCCGCCATTCCCCCTCCCCCCAACAAAGAAAAAAAGCTAGTACCCCCCAAAAAGAAAAAGCTAGGAATATTGGTCAAAACATGGCTCTCATTTTGGAAGTTTCATTGAATTCAAGGTGATCTATTCTCTCTTTTGTTGCGAACTTGATGTTGTACCAATCATCTACTCACCGTTTTTACTCGTAACTTCATCTCTTTCACATGCCATAGACTATAGATTTTGTGGGGGTAGTTTTAAGTCTATATTTCATTTCTTGAATAATGTCTCCAATAGAACTTCTTCTTCTAGGCTTCGGTAAGATTTTAAATCCATCATTTAAATTTATTTCTTTTCCAACTTTTTTTGTTCATTACTTTTGTTCATTATTATTATTTTGTTCAATCATAGACGACTTTCGAGACTTAAAAGAGCGTTGAGTTCCATTTTGATAAATGTGTTGAGATGTTTAAAAAACACTTATTTTGTATGTTATACTTTGTCGACATTTTTATAATATCAAATGTTTAAGAAATACTTATTTTATATGTAGTATTTTATTGAATATGAAATAGACATTAGTTTTTATTTTCATTAAATAAAATTTTGTTTTAAGCTTTGGCCCCCCAGGTTCAAATCCTGGTCCCGTCCCTGAAGACAAGGTAATGTGGAGGAGTCAAAAATAAATTTAGTTGGGAGGGGCATTGGATAAATTGTTATACTTGATAATATTTGATTGTCTACTCCAAATTCAATGCAATAGGGTTGTGTGGCGTGTGGTGCTTTTCTTTAGTACACATTTTTTTTTTTTTTTTTTGGGAGCCGTTTTCTAACTTTAAACTAGTTTTCTAGTCAACAAGTTAGGTAAAGTAACTGTGATGGTTTTTTCTCAAATGTTAGATGTTTTTACTTTACTCTTTTTGCTTATTACAGCCCCACTTTACTTTCTTTTCTTTCTTTCTTTTTACTGTACTTTTAGTAAATACTCCCCCCGTTCCAATTTTTTTGTCCTATTTGAAAAGTCAAACTTTTTAAGGGAACATCATTTATTGTCTTGTCTACCTTTTAAAAATGTATAAGTTTCTAAAATTACCCTTAAAAAAATTTATTAAAAAATTGAATTAGTAAATTAATAGGGGTATAATAGGAACATTAGTAAATTAATGATTTTTATTTTTAGAAACAGGACAATATTTTGGGACATCTCAAAATGGAATAGAGGACAAAAAAAATGGGACGGAAGGAGTACTTATTTTATTTAAATTTTAGCTTTTATCTACGAACTCGTACTTGCTATTCTTAAATGGACCCTTAACTTGAGCAAAACTACAAAGTCATTTTTAATCTTTAATAATATATGTTTAACGCGTAATCTTTAATAATATTTGTTTCCACGTTCCCTGTGGCTTCAGAAATATGTGATTAATCCCATCAGCTTGGTCTAAACCAGATAGGGACACTATTAAGATCAATGTAGATGCTGCTTGCAACATTGAGAGTTCATCCATTGCAGCTGTAGCTAGAGATTGGAGAGGGGAAGTGTTGTTTGCTTGTTCTAAAAGAGTGAACACCACACTTCCTCTCCAAGCAGAGGCTAAAGTGATAATCAGGGCCCTCATCTTGGCAGCAAACTTGGATGTTGACTCCATTTCCATCGAGAGTGACTCAAAGTCTTGCATTGATGCGCTGAGATGTCCTAACCGGGATGTTCCTTGGAGAATAAAAACCATCTGCTCTGATGTTTTAGCCTTAAAATTGAATTTCTCTAATTGTAGATTCAGGTGGGTGGTTAGAGAAGCAAATGTTGCTGCTCATGTTTTAGCCAAGTGGTCTTTGTCAAACAACTACTTTGGCTCTTTTGATGTAGGGTTGGAGCCTCCTTGCTTTGTTTCTATTATTAGAGCCGAGGCTCCTCCTTTGCCTGTGTAGTTTTGTTCCTTGCTTAATAAAATTGCTGGTTCATCAAAAAAAAAAGGAAAAAAGAAAAGAAATATGTGATTGGGCCCAAAAGGAGAGAATGCATTTATCTGGCTGTTCTGTGCATTCCGGACTGTTGTTTTCGGGCTTTAAAAGTAATTTGCACTTTCATGTGCCCATCTATTCCCACATTTTGCCAGCCCTCTGCATCACTTTGATTTTCTGCCACGTCATTCTCTTGCAAATTTTTCTTTTTCCTTTGATGTCAATTTTTTTTAAGAAATATTACGTCAACAATATTTTCACAACAAATATTAAGTGATATGTTATTATTTTAAAAAAATAATTTAAATGGTAAATTCAAATTAGAAGTAATAACAACTTATCACCTAAAATTTGTTATAAAAATATATTGAAAATATTGTGTAAAGTAACTGTTTTTGGATCTCACTTAATTAATGGTTTCTACAAAAAAAAAAAAAATATATATATATATATATATATATATTTAAAGATATAATAGGATATAAATCTATGACATCTGCCCTATTATATTAATATCATCAAGTTAAGAAACTAATTAATTTTTTTGTATGAGCTAGATTTCAAATCGAAATCTTTTATTTAAGATAGTATATTATAGATAACAAGCTTGTCTAATGTTGCTTCATAGCACACTAAGCTTGTCTTTCCTTTCTCATCCCAAATCTCAAAAGCTTTCCGGTACTCTCTCCACTATGTCTGTCTCTATTCTTGTTGAATTGGTTGTTGACTTGAACCTTTAATTTTTTTTTTTTTTTAAAAGAAACCCTTTTCGTTTTATGTGAATTTTTGGTCTAAATCTTGTTTTTCTTCTTTTTAAAAATGATTTCAATGAGACAAAACCCAAATTCACAGTCCCTTTAGAAGCTATGATGTTGCAAGTTCAGGAAAGATTCAACCACTAAAGAAGCAGTGGTGGCTCCAAATTTTTTTTTTAGAGGGGTTAGCAGTGGTGGAACTATAAATTTATCATAGAGGTAAGTAAAAAAATAAAATAATTAAAATTTTTTATATGTGCAACTTCCATATTATATACATTATACAATAATCTAAAATAGTATTTTAAATATAATTTAGTATAGGGTAAACTACGTATTTAGTCCCTATTCTTTACACCATATTTCAATTTAGTCATTAACTTTTTAATTATGTCAATTTAGTCTCTAACCTTTTAGTACCGTGTCAATTTAGTCTCTATTGTTATTTTTTTTTATAAAAATTACTGACATGTTAAATGACTAAAATAAAATGCTGATGTCCACATCAACAAGTAAAAAGATAGATTAACACGTAGGATTTAGGATTTTAAGTTTAAATTATCATTAAAAAAAAAAAATACACTCTTAAAACACAAAAACTATTAAAAATAAAACCCCCAATTCTTTAAAGTCTATCTCCTCCTCTGCTCTTTACATTCATCGCCGGAGTAAGCGTGAATTTGTTCTCTCCGGTGACTACTAAAGACGAGCCACACCGTTCAAGCCTCCGTCCAACAAAGCTCTTCGCCCCCAACTTTCACTGTTATCTCTTCGTTTAACTTCCTTCTCTCTCTCTTTCCCTCCAACCCCAAAAGCTAATACCCTTTCCATTTCGTTTCTTCTTCCATTTTTCTCATCTTTGCACTTCAAAATTTTCACTACCGGTAACTATAGCCCCCCAAATTTTTGCCTGAGAGTATTTCACGATTCATGAGTTTTGGAACTTGGGTTTAAAATTGGAATGGGAATTTCTTCGGCCGCAGAAGCAGAAATCTGATTTCCCATGTTCTTTTGGATAAAAAAGGTATTTCAGTTTGGATGAAAATTTTAAGAGTTATTATTGTTACTGAGCTTTGAGCTTTTTGAGGTTTTAAGTTTTGAATCTTTGAATATGAGATCCCTCTATCTAAGGATTTGCTTTTCCTGGTAAAATTTCACAGTGAAATGCAAATAGGCGGTTGGGGGTTTAATTGCTTGGATTAAATGTGAATAGGCGGTTGACTAGCTTTGTATAGGAACACTGAAGCCAATTCTTGAAGCCCTTGTTTGTGATTGGCAAAAAGGATTTCAACTCAAAAGTGTTTTATGTCTTAGTGGAACACAACGGGTTATTGAATTTCTTATTTAGAGTTTGATCGGTTCATAAAAATGAGCCAGATTTCCAGTTGTTTACTTTCTTCCTCAGTGGTGAAGAGCGGGCTTGGACTGCTTAAGAGTGTGGCTAGTCGTTAGTAGTCACTGAAGAGAGCAAATTCAAGCGTACTCCAGCAATGAATGTAAAGAGGAGAGGAGGAGATAGACTCTAAAGAAATTGGGGTTTTTGTTTTTAATAGTTTTTGTGTTTTAAATTTTTTTTTTTTTAAGATGTGATAATTTCTTAAAACTTAAAATCCTACGTGTTAATATTTTTTTTTAATAGTTGATATGGACTATGCCACATCAGTATTTTATTTTGGTCATCTGCCACGCCAGTAAATTTTATCTAAAAGATAATGGCATAGACTAAATTAACACTGTGTTAAAATGTTAGGGATTAAATTGACACATTTGAAAATTTAGGGACCAAATTAAAATATGGTAAAAAGAATAGGGACTAAATATATAATTTACCCTTTAGTATAAATATCGGTAAGAAAACAACTATTGAATGCATAAACAAATATAATTAAATAACTAATAATACACATGGTTAGTTTCTTGGAGTTAGACTAACGATAAATGTGAAACTAAGAAGAAAAAAAATAGTAATTGATATGAGTTTTAACTTTTGAAGCGTATGACTTCTTAACCATACACATGGTTAGTCTCTTGGAATTAGAACAAGCACTAAAACTTTTTGGATTTGGAAATCTATAGAGCATCTATCAAACTACTTGATCAAAAAGAGAGAAAAACTAAGAAAATATAGAAGGAAAAAAGAAAGATAGAGAGAATGAGGATACAGATTTGTTGGTTGTAACAGTGATGTACTTTTTTGTTTATAAAGAAGAAAAGTGCAGAGAAAAGCAACTTTATTATGCTATCAATGGAAAAGTAAGCCAAAATCTTGGAAAAAATGTTTTTTTTTTTTTTTTTTTTAAACAAATGAGCAAAAATTTGAAACATTTTTTCTCTTAAAAAATTAAATATTTTAAGAGTAGTGCTATTGACACAACACTTTCACGACAAAACCTAGATAGCAAGTTGTTAAAGGTAGGAAAAAAGTGATGTTAGTTATGGGTCCTGATAAAAACCAATTACAACTTGCCACTTAACCTTTATTGTTAAATTATTGTGAAAATATTCTGAAAGTAGCATTAAGATGATCATATTCAAAATTATATCAGTAGGGTTTAAACAAAATTTAGGGTCAAGGGGTTCAAAATTTTATTTTAGAAGCTAAAAAAAATTGATTAAAAATTATATATATATATATATATATATAAAATAATAATAATAATAATAATAAAAATTATGCCCAAGCCAGGAACCCTTAAGGTAAAGCCGTCCCTGCAAAGAAGTAAGCTTTTTT
>NW_027069473.1:2176499-2313200 GCF_002906115.3 Quercus suber
TTTTTTTTTTTTTTTTTTTTTATTTAAAAAAAAAATTAGAGTCTTGTTGTATTCTTCTTCCAGTGGTGAATTAAGTTTAAGTCGATTAGTAGGAATTGCAATAATGCGACACCTGCCTTAACTAAATGGGCCCCGAATTGAAATCACACTGGGCCGTTAATCCACAAGTTTTTTCTGATAAACCATACTATGCTATTTTAGGCCCTTTTAAAGTCTTGGGTATTGGGTGGAAGGTTCTGCTGCATTTTTTTTTTTCTCCATTTATCTTCTTTTAGTCAGCAGGGAATTAGTACATTTTCATGTAAGGATGTACTTCAATTTTAAAGGCAAGTAGAACACACTAGACCTAGTGCAAGTATATATATATATATATATATTTAAGATATAATAGAATATAAATCTATGACATCTGCCCTATTATATTAATATCATCAAGTTAAGAAACTAATTAATTTTTTTGTATGAGCTAGATTTCAAATCGAAATCTTTTATTTAAGATAGTATATTATAGATAACAAGCTTGTCTAATGTTGCTTCATAGCACACTAAGCTTGTCTTTCCTTTCTCATCCCAAATCTCAAAAGCTTTCCGGTACTCTCTCCACTATGTCTGTCTCTATTCTTGTTGAATTGGTTGTTGACTTGAACCTTTAATTTTTTTTTTTTTGTAAAAAAAAAAAAAAAAAGGTTTTAATAAGAAGTAGAAAGTGGGTAGGTGTGAAACAGTGGAAATCATCTTAAGTCTTGACCTCTTGTCTCTTGGGTTTCTCTACTAACATTTTGTTTAGAAGCCCAGACCAGAAATGCCAAAAAAAAAAAAGAGAGTGACAACGAGGAAGAGAAGAAAACTGAAGAAGCTACTATGGGATGGTAGCGAGCTCAAGCCTCAAGATCTGACAATATCTCACTGGTGGATGAAGGTTCAACAATAGTGAAGAAACACTGTAAGTAGCAATTTATTTTTATGAAAACCCATTTTAATTTGTACCAGTCCGAAATGAAGTTAACACCAAAAAACACCGAAATCTGTCGAAATGGCTGAAACAAGCCGAAATACACCGGTATTTAGGACGGTACGAATCAACCTAGTTTTTGTACCAGTCCAAGCACCGGCACGAAAAATTCCGGCCATACCAGCCGGTACGGTATGAAATTAACTTCCTTGATAACACTACAAAGAGTTACACTAAGTATTTATATATAAGCACACATATATTCACGCACATATGTACATATATATTGGTGAATTACAATACTCTTGAACCCATGACCTCACCCTCTACACCATACTTGGTGGGAAGTGGCTAAGCTAGTAGATGATATGTGATAAAATCACCTCAATTTTGCCAATTAGATGTCAATATAATGGAAAAGAGAAACATTGAATCAATTGTAGCTAGGCATAAGTAAAACTTTTTGTGTACTAGGTAAAACTCTTTTTACGATAATGAAAAGTGTGAAGATTTTTGTTAAAAATGAAACCCATAATAGAATGTGTCAATTTGGTGATGGCAGTGATGGTGGTGGCAGCAGTGGAGTGGCAAAGGCATAGTTAGCACAAATGGAGGCAGTGGTGGTAGTAGTCATTTTAAAGGAAATGCTTGTGATATCTTCAGAAGGGGAGGTACATAAAGTTTGTTGAGGATCTATAGCCAACCTCAAAAAATATGGGATTAAGTCTTGGTTGTTGTTGATGACATATATGGTTGTGTTGGTTGTTAAGGAGAATTCCAGTATTATTGATTAACTATTTGGAGTAGCCACTTATTATTGATAATAGATTCAGCTTGATTCAAGGAAGAAGGTAAAAAGTTGACCTTGTAGCAATTAAGTATTGACTATCTGTCTTAAAACCTTTATCGTTTTTCATGTATCATATTAGTTTCTACCATTGACATATTTAGGACAAAGATGCTGTAAGAGATATGCCTCGAAAATAAATAAGTTTAGTTTTTATTATGTCTTCTTGTATGTGTCTCGTAATTATTAATGCTTTCTTGTAAGTTGTGTTTTTGACAGTTGCACGGTGACAATAGTTTTTTTAAGCCTATCTATATGCCTGAGATGTGAGAATTCAAATCCAAGCATTTTGTATTGATTTGAGAATCCAAATAATTTGATTAGCTCAAAGCTCTCATTTAACCATCTCTTGATTTTCTTGTGCAGCTGAAATTTTTTAATTATCTCTTTCTTCCTATTTTGATTAAGAAACTTAATCGAAAGGACGTGGTCCTTCTATATATCTTTAACAATATATGATTCACATAGAATGGCGTAAGAACAAATAGACTTGGTCCAATTTTAGTGAATTAGGTGGTTGTATATGTGTAAGGTTGAATTTAATCAACCATTTTGTTGGCTTTATTCCGTGCCAATTTGCTTGTAATTCAGCATTTAAAAACCCTGTATTTAGGTGGGAATCATGTAAGGGTAATGTGGGAGAGAGTGTGAAGAAAAAGCTCAAGAGTGTGCACTCAGCAGGGCCTCGCGACTGGATCTTGCAGCTGGCAACTCGCCAAAGAAGATACATGTGTGAAGCATGCAGAGGAGCTGAAGAGTCACGCTAGCTGGAGCACTACAGGACAAAACTTCCAGTCTAGCCATTCTGTTAGCTCGCGACTCAGACTCGCGACTCAGTCAAGTCGCGAGACCACTCTGTTTGGGAAAAACTGACATTTCGCATTTCAAACACACACCAATATAAATACTCCTTATACCCACGTATTGTAGAGAGCTTTCAGAGAGAATTTTGATAGAGAAACCCTAGAGAAAAACAAGATTGACTCATTCACAATCTTCATCCTTGATTCTCCAAATTCCTCTACTTTCACCCTCTCCATTGTTACATCCTTGAGAGGTACATTAGCCAAATTCTTATCTCACCATACCCATATCAGTGAGAAGGTTATTTGGTGCTTAGGAAGCAGTTAGGAAGGGACCAATTGATATTGGTTGATACTATGGATTATAGCGGGATCCGGTAAGCTAGAGAAGACAAAGGTTCGATGTAACCTCGTTAGAGCAAGAAGCTTGGAAGGCTTAGGTACACTGGGTTGATTAGGCTCGGAGGGTCTTCTGCTGTTCATGTATCCCAACTTCATTCTCTAGTGGATTATTGACCGCTTGGAGGGCGGCCGAAAAGTTTTACGTCAAGGACTTCTGTTTCCTCTTTGACAACACATTGTTATGTTGTCTTTGTGTTTGCATCTCTCTTTCCTTAATCTTTGCCATTTAATTTCTATTGTGGTTGTGATTTTATTTGGTTTAGATTGTTTTATCAATTCTGTTTTAGCTTATTTTCATATTCCGCACATATATTGTTTGATAATAAGCTTGAATTGGTAATTTGAATTTTGGGGGTCTAAATGTTCAAGGTGTTTTACACACTATTTGAACATTCAATATGAAATATGAACAAAACCACAGTCTTGACATTAATTGTTCGATAGGTTACTAGGTAGAACTAATCCTAAAACCTTTTTTTATAATAGTCCACCTACAAATGCACTCAACTTTACAATTTATTAACTCGTGCATTTGTAAGTGATCAATAAAAAGTGGTAGATCCATATAATTACTAATGAGCAGAAGGTGTAAAAGTGTCCAATACTAATAGCCGCATAAGTTAGTAAGTTTTGAAATTAGATGTCTTCTTATAATTATTTTTTGGATAAATTCTCTTAAATGGATTTTTCATTATTTATAAATAGGCGCAATTAAAAGATCAAAAAGAAAAAAGAATGACACAACTAACAAGAAAAACAGAATGCATTGTAACTCCTTGCCTACTTGGGCTTCTTTACAGTGAGTATAGTTTTCTTTTTGTACACATTTGCTTATTTATAATGAAATAAAGTTCTGCCTTCTATACTTTATAGCAAAAAAACCAACATGGAAAACTACGTGCTATCTTACATAAAGGTTTGATTCTCTATCCTTGGTTTTGAGAACGAACTTGACAACTTTTGTTGCAACCAAAGGGGTAGTTACAATAAATTGGAGTAGCTATGAGCAAATGATGAAATAAAAGTGGGGTCAAAATAAGTAAGAAGTAAAAGCTAACAATTTAGATGTAACGAATAGAAAAAGGTATGTGAAGATTGAAGGCCCACTAGACCCTACCTTGCACTTCTAAGCCATCATACAGTGACTAACAAAGATAGATTTTTAAAGCTTACCCCTTCCGCTATACCTAAATCTAAATGCACTTTTTTTCTTTTTTTCTTTTTTCTTTTTTTGGATGGGAGAGAGAGAGATGCACTTCTTAACTTATATAGAGCAAGAGCAAGTTTTGAATCATTGTGAAGAAGGCTATCAGTGCCTTGATAATGATTAAATTTTACAGCTCATTCGTACTTTGCATGTTCTCTTCAGAAAACTCGAATTTGCTGCATTAATATATTAAATTATTATTGAGAGAGAGAGAGAGATGGCTCACTTGCTTTAATAGCCTACAATTTTTGTTATGGAGAATAAAATTAAGGTCATGCTAGTGGTAATATTGATTAAGATAAAGTAATTTAATCAATGAATTTAATGGCTTAATTAATATTCTAACAATTTTGGAGGCAATGCCAACCACCAAGGAAAATGAAAAGTGAGATAACTTTCTATAATGTTTTTTGACTAAGTGAAAATGAAGTTATTCGGCATGAAATAAAATAAAAACCAGGCTTTTGCTTTAGGCATTGACTGGGTTATATGGGTAACTTCAATATTTGAAGGCTAAATTTTGACTTTGTCAGAGAATGACAAAATTTAACTACAAACTTAGTTGTAGTCAATTGTTACAACTCTCATTAATTTTTTTTTATATATTTTAAAAATATTACCATTCGATTGCATATTATTTATATTCTTAGAACTTATGTCAAATTTCATGTCCATCAGATTTTATTTACTATTCAATTTATAAACTTATTTTTTATGCATAAAATTAGACTATGATAACTTGAAATTTAAATATTTGATTGATGAAAAATCTATTGATCTTTGATTTTTAGAAATTTTGTAAGGATAAAGAATATAAGAAGAAAATGTAATCCAATGATCGATTTGTCAAAATTTATATCTAATAAAAAGACATTCTTCCTAAAAAAAAATAAAAAGATATTAGGTAAAATTGTAGCCATTGGCTACAACTAAATTTATAACCAAAATTTATTCCTAAGATAATATTTTCGTAAAGCATTATGCCATGGAAAGCAATTGTGATTGTACCAAAATAGAGATCTCTTTAGCAAATATGAATTCTGTATTTGTCTTGCTTTTTAATATGTTTATTCGTCATACAAAGCATTATATATAGTGCATTAAATCATTGATAAATAACACGTTAGGATGTGTTGTTTGCATTTGTTTTGATGTAAAACATTTTCCTAACTGAACTTTCTTCAGTTGAAAATACTTTTAAGGAAATTACTTATTTTCGAGTGTTAGGTTGTTCTTGAAAATTTTTTGGAAAGTATTTTTTGATTTTTATCTCGTATTGAAAATCATAATTTTTTCTACATAATCACCCTCTCTTCAAAAATCCTTGCCAATTGCTCAGTAATAGCAACTGCATATCAATTAGAGCATGCGACTGAATATCACAAAAATTTTCAACACAGATTAAATTGATTAATGATTAAATTCACACAAAAAATTAACAAAAATATTTCAAGGGAGATATAGAGAGAGCATAACAAAGATCAACCCATCCCTACAATAGAGTTGGGTTGAGGTGGGGGAAAACAATTGGAGGCGTTGACGAGAGAGACAAAGAGAGATTGATGCATGGCCACATGGATCATGTGGGGCGGCAAAGGCATTGGCCAAATTGGCGACCAAGAAAGAGATAGAGATAAAGAGAGGTGTTGCTGGGTAGTGTTGGATGGCTTAAGTTGATGGACCATCGTAGAAGGGTAGAGTGGATCAATGAATCGTTCATTGAGGATGGGGTGATGGGTTGTCGTGGCATGCAGGCGGAGGGGGGATTTTTTTTTTTTTTTTTTTTTTTTTGAGAATCAGGGGTGAGACGATTTGTATGCTCTGTCTTACCTTATTTTTTTGTCGGACAAAAAATATGTTTTGTTGGACCAAGAGCCTATGTCACCCAAACAAGAGAGGAGTTAGAAATTTTTGTTTAGGGGTGTTGGGAAATTTAGACCCTAGTTGATAGAATTAACAAGTTTTAAACCCAAATTATTAATTAGATTTATTATGAATAAAACTTGTTAAAACAAGCAAACATCAATATCATTTCAAAATCATGTGTAGCAGAAAAGTAAATAAGACAAGATATAATGACTTAGGAAAACCAATGAAACAAACTAGTTTCACATTAAAAAACCTGGGGAGAAACCTTCCCGAAAAGCAATCAACTATAGTAAAGAGAAGTTTCAGATCTAGTACAAAACCTTTGTCCCTAGACTCTACAATCCCCGTTGAAGAACTCACAGCAAAAACCTTCTTCTACTTCAAAACCTCTGAGCTCTTCAATATATGAATGCCACTCTTTTGATGCACAAATCCCAGTACGTGACTAACCAATTGTGCGGATCCCAGTATGCGACTTAATCACCAACTAGAAGAATATTGTTGGCTGCAAAGTTCTTCACTTCATCAACAATGAAGATCAAGAAGCACTTGGTTACAAAACCCTAAGGCGCAAAAGACGCAGTAGCTTCTTTCAAAGAGAATAAGGCATCAGTCACCTTTTTCATATGTTCTCCTTGTATTCTCTTATATGACCGCCTCTAAAATAAGCCTTATATAGGTCTAGGGTTGTGAGAAAAGAAACCCTACACATACATGTCATCATGGGCTAAAAATCAGATCTGAAAATCTGAATTCCCGTAACCTCGATCGATCGAGAGGTGTCGAGGAGGTGTCGAGCTTTAAACTTCGACAGATACAGCTATCGAGAAGCTATTGAGGAGCCGTCGAGGGGATAGAAGATTTCTCGATCGATCCACCTAGCTATCGAGAGGTGTCGAGATTGCGATAACAATCAACTGAAGATCTCGACAAATAGCCTAGTTGTCGAGAAGTGTCAAGCAGCTATCGAGCTTTAAAATTTAGCACTTTCTCACTTGAATCTTGGACAGTCTTGTATGGCTTTAACACTTGAACTTGAAACAAGGTTTCTTGAAGCATCAAACACATCCTAAATCTACCCAAATACAAGTAAAGTGCATTTTGTCAAAGGATTAGCCAATTACATAAAAGAATGACATATGTTCTTAACAAGTGAAACACATATATCCTAACAAGAGGGGCCAATTTATGTTACTAATTTATTAGTTTATACAAAATTCCATACATATACACAAACTCAAGTTAATATAGTGAAATCTTTAAAATTAAATGTTTCATAGAATAAATTCATATTTCACCATCTTCTATAGTGAAATCCTTAAAATTTTTATTTCCAATATAAGTTACCAAATTGTCTATAATTAAAATTTGAACTAATAGTGTTTTCAAAAATATGAATGATCCAAACTTTAAGAGATACAAGACCACATTTTACCAAAAAAAAAAAAAAAAAAGGAATTTGAGAAGCAATACTCTCTATAACTACTAGACCAATTGGACAATTTTTTTAAGAACATTAATAAACTAACTCAAATATTTGGAGGGGAGGAGGGCCATTTTTGGGGGATAATTATTAAAATATTAAATATTTTTATATATTATAATAATATTTTCAAAAATTTTGGGCCCCCACCCTAACATGTAGCTCCGCGCCTAACCCCAAACACCTAAAAATAATGATTGTGTGGAATCAAACGTAGTTGTAGCGTAGGATTTTTTTTTATCTTTGATTCTATTTTTCTAATACGTTACCTCAGGATATGATGTGATTAATCCTCGAAGATAAATAAATTAATTTGCTTACGATGCAAATGAAGTATATTGTTTGAAAATAATCACATGTAATTATGTCATTCATTCATATTAATGAAAATTATAGCATATTTATTTTGTTTTGCATCACATAAAATAATGAGAAAACCGAAAATGAAATTTGATTTTTGTGTTGCATGCTATTTGCATGTCATGTCGATTAGGTTCATGCATGTTCTTCACATCGCATGATAACAAAAGGCTTTCATCAGAAATCCAAAAAACAGCATAAGAATGAATGAATAAAGTAGAATGAAAAAAAAAAAAATTTTATTTTAAGGAATCAACCATGAAATGACTTCATGCACCATGTAGGAATTTTATAGGCCAAAATTCTAACCTCACCCTCTACTAAGATGACCAGAGGGATAACGAGTTAACGACCACATGTCCCTATCCCAACTTTCATATCTAAGACCTATATACATTTGTCCCAACGTGATAGACCTACCTAAAGGTCCTAAACTAAACCATTCTCTCCAGAGTCCATAGAATTGACATGTTCGGCAAGTTTGCCCATTTTTTGGTCGAGCCAAGATCCTAGAAAAGCATAAAAATGAAAGCTCGAAAATGAGGATGATGGACTTACAAGTTGAACGGAGGAAAAGCAAGAGTCTTGTAGAGCACAACGAGAACGGGAAGGATTTGGCGAAAGAGCAAGAGCTCAGATATTAATTTTGAAGAGAGAGCTAAATGCAAAGGCAAATACAAATTAGGACCATTTTATTTTTTGTTTTATGCTTAAGAAAATGGAATATGGTTCTGTTCATTACGCCTTTTCTATTTTTTCTTGGATTATTGGGGTGCTTTCTATGTTTGAAGGCTGCCTAAATGTTTGCCTTAATAGATTATTTTCTAATGCAAAGGAAAATTGTAGCATTGCTGCTAATGGTGTGCATGAATTGGGTTATATTTTTCAACCCAACAAACCTTATGCAGTTAAGAAATTCTAAGCACAATCGAACCCATTACATGTATAGAAACCAACTCAACTTAATTTCACATGGATCGGGCTGAGTCTGTGTATTATGTTTATACATGTTTTTTCCTTGTGAAAAATAGAGTTTTCATCAATTATTTAAATTTTTTTAAATAATTTATTACAATTCATATAATATTCTTTGATTTATATTACAAATTTTCAAAATACCAAAACTAATTATATTCTATTTGGTGGGTCTGATGCACACCTCTTCGTATAACCAAGTAATGTTGTAAATAAGTTTTACATAACTATATATGATATATTTAAAACAAAGCACGGCAAAGGATAAAGTTAATCCACTATTCCACTCTAATTTTATTTCACGAATTTCAATTGAGATCTAGAATAATCGTATAATAGGAACACGCTTGTTTTTATTGTTTCACTCTGCTTTTAAGTTGAGACATTGTTATGTCTGCGTGTTCTCATCTAAGAAAGATGTACAGTGCTCACAGAGTGCACTTGCAAAGGACCAACAACGAATGCATTAAAATTTCTACAATGTGCCCCCTCCAGTTTAAAACTAATTAACTCCATTTAAAACTAATAAAATTCCTACCGGAACAACTTTCAAGCCATTTGAAGCTCATTCAAACTTTCTTACCATAACTTATTATTAACTAAAATATTAAATTCACTGAGAATTTTATCAACTAAATGTATAGATATATCTTCCTTTTTCTTACTCAAAACAAGACCTTGGGATTAAAAACTTGACTGGACATAAGACCTAAAAAGAAAGTGGTTTTCAATTTTCTAGCCAACTTGGGGTTCAATTGGCGGAAGAATTAGTGACATCATAAATTATTTAATTAATAATACAAGTAAATATAATCACAAATAAACTTGTTTAATATATATATATATATATTTTTGAGAAAAAGGTAAAGTCATATAATAAAGAAAATTAAGAAACATTGTTTTGTAAAACACACTCCAAATCAGAGGGTATTTCTTCTACTCAAACATTGAAATCTGCCAATGAAATTGCTCTACTGGCAAGGGCGTGAGCTAACTTATTCCCACCTCGGCGCACATGTATAAACTTTCAAGCTTGAAACTGATTGGCCCTGATGGTGTGACTCCTCAATGACGTTCCCATACAAGGTATTGCAACAAACCAGAGTATTCAATGCTGAAACCACTCGAAGACAATCACCTTCCACTAACACCTTGGAAAGACATCTCTTGCGCAAAAAGTGTCAAAGTTTAGATAAAAGCACTGATAAGAACAAGAAGAAGAAGACAGATGCAAGCATTGCAGTGAAAAGTTAGTTCAAGCAGAGACGCAGAGAATAGAGTGTTGGAAGATTAGCTTGCTATACGACTGACCTGAATTAATGAGTTCTAGTATACGACTTGTAGTTTAGTTTTAAGTTAATTAGAAGATGTATATAGGGACACGTGTAATACTAGGATTAGTTGAATTGGGTGTTAGAGTAGGATTCGTATAATGTGGAGTTACTTGGAGTTAGTTATTTTGCGTTCTGGTGTTAGTTCTAGTATATATTCGTATTGTACAATTAGTTTTGATTCATTCAATACAATTACAGAATTTTACTCTTCAATCTTTTCTCTCCAGCTTCTACTCTCTCTTCCCTAGCTCTCTGTTTTTCTTATATGGTATCAGAGCTTTGTGTTTCTATCAATGGCTAACCCAGATCAAACTTCTCAAACTTCATCTTCTCCATCTGTTGCTCATCGTGAGCTCTCTCCAATGGAGGACCGAAGGAGTCCATTTTTCCTGCACCATGGAAAGTCACCAGGTGCAATTCTTGTCACTCAGCCCTTGACAGAAGACAATTACTCCAATTGGGCTAGGGCTATGCGTATGGCATTGGATGCAAAGAGTAAGCTAGGTTTTGTGGATGGCTCTATAACAGCTTCCATGGCCATCACTCCTCTGGAAAAGATTGCTTGGTCAAAGAATAATTCCATGATTTCTTCATGGATATTGAATTTAGTCTCACCTCATATTTCTGGTAGTGTGATTTACAGAAACACTGCAATGGAGGTTTGGAATTCACTGAAGAATCGTTTCTTGCAAGCAAATGGTCCACGGATTTCACAACTTCAAAAGCAGATTTCAACAATCATGCAAGGAGATGCAACAGTGACTACTTTCTTCACTGATCTTTAAGCTTCTTAGGATCAATTACTTAATCTCAAACCTTTATCATGCTATTCTTGTGGCAAGTGTGTCTATGGTGTGAATGACAAAATTACACTGTTTCATCATCAAGATTCTTTGATGCAGTTCCTTAATGGCTTGAATGAGGTTTATTCACAAGTTCGAACTCAAATTTTGATAATGGAACTAAGTCCTTCAATTGACAAAGCTTTCTCTTTGGTTATACAAGAGGAGAGACAAAGGGCCTTAGGTTTCAATGGAGGGCATTCAATTGATTCAACTGCTCTTGCAATCAAGACTCAAGCATTTAATCAAGTTGGGAAGAACACAAAAGGAAAGGGTAGGCCTATATGCAGTCATTGTGGCAAAACCTGGTCATTTCATGGAGAAATGGTACAAGTTTATTGGTTTTCCACCAGGATATAAGCAAAAGGGAAAAGTCTCCATGGCTAATCAAGTGAGTCTTGATGGTGATTCTGGTCAGTGTGAGGCTGCATCACAGTTAGGGTCTTTTCCTTTCACATCTGAACAATGCCAGCAGCTGCTATCTTTGTCGAGCTCTCATGCATCATCTTTTGCCATTTCTGATGCCATTCACTCAGCAAATTCAGCATCATCAAGAATTTCTTGTGCTTCTTTCTAGGATCCTACTTGCCTAAGTTTGAAGAATTCAATTTTTAATGAAAATCCTTCAAAAAAAAAAAAAAAAACAGCCTATAATGAAGAAACTTGGGCTCTTGATACAAGGGCTACTAATCACATTATTCATTCAATTTCATTGTTTACTAAGATCACTAGTTCAATTTCTTCCTTTGTACATTTACCTAATGGTGAAAAAGTCCTTGCCATACACATAGGCACAGTCCAGGTTACTGCATCCTTAATTCTTAAGGATGTCATTTGTGTTCTAGCCTTTTCCTTCAATCTAATTTCAGTAAGCAAATTAACCAAATCATTGTCATGTAGCTTGGTTTTTCTTTCCAATTATTGTTGCATACAAGACCTTACTTGCTGGAAAATGATTGGATTGGGTAAGCTTCATAATAATCTATACCTACTGCAAGCTTCAGGCAATTGCAAGTCCATTTTAGAGGCTTCTACTATCCTAGAGTCAGTTTTGAAGTCTTTTGTTAATTCTATGTCTCATGTTCCTATTGTAACTAAGCCTTACTTGTGGCATCTTAGACTAGGACATGCTTCTAATGAAAAACTTCAACACTGTGTATCTGATATGTCTTCTTTTCATTCAAATAAAGATTGTGTTATGTGTCCAATTGCAAAGCATTAACATTTACCTTTTCCCAACTTTAATAACTTATCTGATCATGCCTTTGATTTGATTCACTGTGATGTATGGGGACCTTTTGCCAAAGCAACTCATGATGGTTTTATATATTTTCTAACCATTGTAGATGATGCTACAAGGTCCACATGGGTTTACCTCATGAAGTCTAAATTAGAAACTAGGCCCTTGCTGATTTCATTTTACAAAATGATACATACTCAATTTCAAACTAATATCAAAGTGTTTAGAATTGACAATGCCCAAGAGTTTTTCCTCAAAGATTTTTATGCACAACATGGGATTGTTCATCAACATTCTTGTATTGCTACTCCACAACTAAATTCAATAGTGGAAAGAAAGCATCAACATATCTTAAACATTGCAAGAGCATTGAAATTTCAGTCTAACATACCACTTTGCTATTGGGGAGATTGTGTTTTGACAGCAGTTTACATCATAAATAGGCTACCTAGTGTTGTTTTGGATCATAAAACCCCTTTTGAGAAGATTTATGGCAAGGTTCCTTCTTATCATCATTTAAAAGTTTTTGGCAGCCTTTGTTTTGCTTCCACATTGGCTCACAATAGGTCTAAGTTCTCACCTAGGTCTATTCCTTGTGTTTTCTTGGGTACCCTTTTGGTGTTAAGGGTTACAAGTTGTTAAACTTGCTTACAAAAAAAATTTTCATTTCAAGGGATGTTTCTTTTCATGAAATTGTCTTCCCTTTCATTTCTCTAGCCTATTCCCCACATACTTCCATTTCACTTCCTCATATTTGTCCTAATGTGGCTATTCCACATGATCCTATGTTTTCAGAATCTCTTGCACCTCCTTTACATATTCCATCTTCTGATTCTGGTCCTCAAAATGTATCTAATTCAACTTTAGATTCTTTTGTTCCTGTTATATTAGATTCAGTCATACCAGAATCCATCATTCCAACTTCTGGTTCTTCTGATATTGTCTCACCAGGTTATATAGCACCTGATTCTTTACCCCTTCCTCAAGAACCAGATATAGTTCCACCTGCTACTATTCCTTCCCTAAGAAGATCATCTAGGCCTACCAAACCTCCTTCCTACTTACAAGATTACAAATGCAGCAACATCATGTCTACTGAACTTTCCAAATCTAATCCACTCAGCAAGTTAGGTACTTCCTTGGTCACTACCAGGTATCCTCTTTCTAATTATATTGATACTTCCCTCCTCTCTTCTTCATATGCCAATTTTTGTTCCGCCATTACCTCTATTCCTGAGCCAAGATTCTATCATAAGGCTGTTAAGGATCCTAAATGGCAAGAAGCCATGAGTACTGAAATTGATGCTTTGGTTTCCAATAATACTTGGACCCTTACCCCTTTGCCTTCAAATAAAAAGGCAATTGGCTGTAAATGGGTCTATAGGGTGAAATACAAGGCTGATGGCTCTGTGGAGAGATATAAAGCAAGGTTAGTTGCTAAGGGATTCACTCAACAAGAGGGGCTGGATTTTACTAATACCTTCTCACCAGTTGCTAAGTTAACTACTGTGAAGACACTTCTGGCCACATCTGCTGTGAAAGGTTGGCATTTAGTTCAGTTAGATGTCAATAATTCTTTTTTGAATGGTGATCTTCATGAGGAGGTGTACATGCAACTCCCTCAAGGTTTTCATAGCAAAGGGGGGAATGTTGTTTGCAAATTGAACAAGTCTTTATATGGGCTTAAACAAGCTTCAAGGCAGTGGAATGCAAAGTTTTGTTCTGTCATTAAGCATCATGGTTTCAAACAGTCCAAAGCTGACTACTCTTTATTTACAAAGAAGTTCAATGATTCCTTCATAGCTTTGGTGGTTTATGTTGATGATATTCTCATAGCTATAGCTAGCAATAATGTTCAAGCAGTTGAGGAGATTAAGACTTCTCTAAATCAGCACTTCAAACTTAAAGATCTTGGAGGCATGAAGTATTTACTTGGACTTGAGATAGCTAGATTAGACAAGGGAATCACTTTGTGTTAAAGAAAATATGCTTTGGAAGTCTTGAAGGATGCTAGAATGTCAGCTTGTAAGCCTAGCAAGGTGCCAATGGAGCGGAATTTGAAGTTAAGCAAGTTTCAAGGAAAATTGCTAGCTGATCCTGGAGTGTACAGAAGGTTGGTGGGCAGATTGCTTTATTTGACTATCACTAGGCCAGATATTGCATATCCTGTTCATAAACTAAGTCAGTTCATGTCAAAACCCAGGAAACCTCACTTAGATGCTGCATATAAAGTGCTACAATACATCAAAAGTTGTCCTGGTCAAGGTGTTTTCCTATCAGCTGCATCAGATTTCCATTGAAGGCCTATACAGATGCTAATTGGGCCTCTTGCATTGATACCAGGAGATCAACCACAGGTTATTGCATCTTTTCGGATGATTCTCTCATATCATGGAAGTCCAAGAAACAGTCCATAGTGTCTAGATCTTCTGTTGAAGTAAAGTATAGGGCAATGGCTATTACTGTTTGTGAAATGACTTGGCTGTTAGCATTGTTGAAGGATTTAGAGATTCATCATCCTCAAATTGCTTTATTGTTTTGTGATAACCAAGCTGCGATTTATATTGGGGAAAACCCAATATTTCATGAGAGGATCAAACACAAAGAAGTAGACTGCCATGTAGTAAGAGATAAGGTGCAAGACAATGTTGTTAGGCTGCTCTTTACTCCTTCACATTCTCAGTTGGCTAATTTGCTTACAAAAGCTCTCAACAGTCAACAATTGAGATACCTATAAGGCAAGATGAGTATGGTAAACATACATAGTTCAGCTTCTCATCTTGAGGGGGAATGTCAAAGTTTAGATGAAAGCACTGATAAGAACAAGAAGAAGAAGACAGATGCAAGCATTGAAGTGAAGAGTTAGTTCAAGCAGAGAGGCAGAGGAATGGAACAGAGTGTTGGAAGATTAGCTTGCTATACGACTGACCTGAATTAATGAGTTCTAGTATACGACTTGTAGTTCAGTTTTAAGTTAATTAGAAGATGTATATAGGGACACGTGTAATACTGGGATTAGTTGAATGGGTGTTAGAGTAGGATCCGTATACTGTGGAGATAGTTGGAGTTAGTTATTTTGCTTTCTGGTGTTAGTTCTAGTATATATACATATTGTACAATTAGTTTTGATTCATTCAATACAATTACAGAATTTCACTCTTCAATCCTTTCTCTCTAGCTTCTACTCTATCTTCCCTAGCTCTCTATTTTTCTTATAAAAAGAACAGCCCTACGCATTGCCATGGCTTCGGCCATCTCCACTGACAGAGGAAGAAGGATCCGTTGAGACAACGCAGCAATTATTGCACCATCCAAATCCTGTACTGCCACTCCAATACCTGCACAGCCCAGATTCTCACATAGAGCAGCATCAAAATTCACCTTGTAAAAACCATCTGGAGGACGAAACCAGTGCACAGGAACAGCAGCAACACGTGGCACAGCTTCAAACTTTCCTACTTCTAAGAATTCATGCACTAGGCCAATTGCTCTCTCACTAACTTCATTCAACGAGCAAGTAGGTTGGTTTTCTCTCAACCTATTTTGCCTCTACCACAGACACTAGGAAATTGTCGAAAACAAATCCATTTGAAACTCTGAGACGCTGTACATAGCCTCCTCCAACAACTAGAGAAAGCTCCTGTATTGTTTCCTGTAGAACCTGGCAAAATAAAAATTAGATTTCCATATTGCCTGGGCCTGATCACATAACCACAAACAATGGATCAATAACTCCGAAGGATCATCACACATTGAACATGAAGCTTCAACAAGGACATGTCGATGTCGGAGATTCACTTTTGTAGGAAGAGAATCACGCGCAGCTCACCCAATAAAATGACGGACTTTATTCGGTGTCTTGATCTTCCAAATCCCCTTCCAAACATTGCTCTGCCCTTCCAAAGAAGAAGTACTCGGACTTAATCTTCTTGCATTTGTCTCCAACATTCGGTAGGCGCTCGGCACACTATAATCCCTTGTAGGAGTTAAGGGCCAAATCAACAAATCCTCAACCCACCCTTCACTCATCGGGATCCTCTCGATCAACTTAGCCTCCCACGGCAAAAAAACCTCATCCATTAAACTCGGATCCCAAACTCTTCTACCAGCCATGAACAAGTCCTTCACATAGAGAATATCAATATTAGTCCGATAACCAATTGTGCTCCCAAATTTTAATAGATTCCCCATCCCCCACTCTCTAAACAACCTCTTTTGTGATGACATCCCTCACCTGTAAAATACTCCTCCAAGCAAAAGAACACCGTGGATGAACCGAAGCCTCCAATATGCTACCATTAAGGAAATATTTCGCACTAAAGACCATATAAAGTAAAGAGTCTTTATGATGTAATAAGCGCCACACCTGTTTTGCAAGAAAAGCATTATTAAAATTTTGAATGTCCCAAAAACCCATGCCTTCCACCAACTTAATCGAACAAAGAGTACTCCACTTAAGCCAATAAAATTTTTTTGATTCCCATTGCCCCCACCAAAACTTTTGGATCATTGCTTCAATATCTTTACATAAACCAACCGGCAACTTAAACACACTCATCGAATAGGTAGGTATAGATTGTACCACCGCTTTGATCATAAATTCCTTCCCCGCTTGCGACAGGAGCTTCTCTTTCCATCCTTGCATTTTTGCCCAAATCCGTTCTTTAACACACACACACACACACACACACATACATATATATATAATATATACCAAAAAAAAAAATTTCGGACAGTGCAACCATCACTTCACCTTCATGATTTCTTATCACAACACCTAAATTAGCTTTAGCCGAATCATGAAACATGGCTCCATCAAAATTCGTCTTGAACCCATTATGTTAGGAAATATGTGGTTCACTTGTTAAGAACATATGTCATTATTTTATGTAATTGGCTAATCTTTTGACAAAACGCACTTTACTTGTAATTGGGTAGTTCTAGGTGTTTTTAATACTTCAAGAAACAAGGTTTCAAGATCAAGTGTTGAAGTCATTAAGTCTGTCCAAGAAACAAGCTGAGAAGTGCAAGTTTATTAAAGCTCGATAGCTAGCATGTGTTGAGGTTTAGAAAGCTATTCAACCTGTATACTCGACACTTGCTCAACGGCTGCTTGACAGCTCCTATCTGTCGAGGTTTATGAAATTCAAAATTCTGATCTGATTTTCTTGGAATTCGTGAATGTGTCTTTGAGCTTTTTTTTATCCTAACCTTAGACATATAAAAGGATTGTTTTAAGGGCCGTCAAAGATTTTACAAGTTGCGCAAGCATTGAACAAAGTCTGTTCAAGCAAATTGTGACTGGAGACAAAGTTTTGCCCTAGTTCATCATTTTTGAAGAAGTTGCTGTGTATATGTACCTTTGGGTTTTGTGACCAAGCATCTTTTTGATCTTCATCATTGGAATGAACTGAAAAACTTTGCAGCCAACAACCTTCTCTAGTTGGTGATTGAAGTCGCGTACTGGGATCCGTGCATTGGTTAGTCACATACTTGGGAGTCGTGCATCAAAAGGGGAAATTGTCATTACAGAACAAGTCCAATTAGGTATTGGGGTAAGGGTTCAACTATAGGTTGGTATAAAGTACCGAGATTTCTTTACTTGTAACCGCTTGTTGTGATAATAGTGGAATTTCGGGAGTGGTGACCTGAAAATCATCTGGTGGGGTTTTTGCCATTAGGTTTTCCCCATTCGTAAACAAATCACAGAGTTATTTATTTTCCGCTGCATAATTAGTTTATTGGTGATTTGTTTGTACTACCATGCATTTGCATGTTAATTACTTAATTAATTCACTTGGCTAAATTATTTGGTTAATTTATCACAAGGGGTCAATTCATTTTTGGCCTATCACATTATGATTCGGAGGCTTCCACTTATTAACTCTTGCACGCTGAGATTTCTTCCCTGGAGTCCCTTTGATTTTTCAGTGCAAAGATAAGAATCTCTTTGCCTTAGTCACAACCTGGTCCAAAGGGAGAACAATCTCTTCCACCCGGATTTAAAGCAATATGTCAGGTTGTCAAAATCGGGATCTTATGTAGGATCATGAGAGATAAGTGGGATCGTGGATCATAGAATAGGATCATAAATCGTAAGATCTTACATATTTTCATATTTAAAGCAAAAAACACATTAATAATAGCTTTGTATGTTGAATAATCACGTAAATTGTGGATTTATTCATAAAAAAACAAAGATTTGTATTATATGATAATGACTTTGTATATTGAATAATCACGTAAATTGTGAATTTATCCATAAAAAAACAAAGATTTTTATTATATGATAATGACTTTGTATATTGAATAATCACATATATTGTGAATTTATCCATAAAAAAACAAAGATTTGCACTATATGATATAATTTACATGTCTTACATCGCTACGTCTATACTGACGAAACATATATATTTACGTTTTGACCCAATGTATCTAAAAAGTTCAATAAATGTTTAATTAGCAACCAAATACCAAAACATTTATCAACAATATGGAAATATTTTCCAAGTTCTAAGTTCCAAGTTCCAAGTTTAAAATCCAAAATAAGTTATCAGATGGAAACTAGCTAACTAAACTATGAAATTCAAAAGTAAGATTAATATCAAGGTGAAGTGAATATTTAATTATTCTTATTATAGGGTTCTTATGACCACCGTCCTAATCATAATTAACCATTTTATCATCTATAGACATTGTATATTTGTATATTAGAGCTGCAAAAGAGATCAAGATACAACTTCACACTCAACTATTCAAGTTATACTGCTTAGCAACAATTACAGAGTGTGCTCAAAAAAATCAATCAATCAATATACAAATACAAGCATACTAATAAAATTATATATAAGAAAAACATTTTAGTAATATTATAACACAAATTAGTATATTGATCAAACAAATTTAACAACATCATAGCTTAAAATGTAGCAAAGTCAATATAAATTCTTCATTTAAAAATGATGAAGCATTCCTTCATTTTTATTGCAAGTGAACTAAAAAACTAGAAAACATTTGCTTAGGTTAACATAATTTTATAAAAAAATAAAAATGAAAAGCCATACCATCACAACATAGAAAAATAAAAACTCTTAAAGCTTCATCAAAACCAAAAATTTATCCCTTAAAAAAAACAAAAAAACAAAACCAAAAACTGATGTTTTGGTAGGATTGGTAGAATCGGTAGGATCCCATACAATTCTATGATCCTACACGATCCTACTATTTTTACGATCTTAGTGAAATTCTAAACATTTTGGTGAGGTGGGATCATAAAATCGTGCGATTCTACGATCCAGATCGCGATTTTGACAACCATGGTGTGTGGTGTGTGGTACTTCTCTTACTAAACTATTTTTTTTGGAGGCTTGGTTTTGTCATAAATGATAAAATGGTGTTTTGCAATCTATATATATATATATATATATATCTCTAAAAACTGAAATGTAGCATTTATTGTTACTATGCTCCTGTTGAGCCACGATAGCAGCCACATCATCCACCCATTTCCAACGTTCTCTCTCTTCTTCTTTTTTAACTTTTTTTTTTTTCCTCTTATTAATTTCTCAACTTAATGTTATACTTTCACCAACTTTTCTCTCCCTTTTATCTTTTTATCTCCCTACTACTATCTATCTTAATATCACTTTTCCTCAATCCCTTTATCTTCCTTTATTTTTGGCTTTTCTTATTCCCCCTCTTACTATAAATTTACAAATCTCAATTCCATTCTATACATAGTTTTCCCACACACATAAGGTTAGTTCTCTCTCTCAAATTTTTTCTTAAAAAAAATTTTGGTGGATTTTTTTATTATTTTTCCTACATCTATACTTTAAGTTGATAAGTTTTTGTATTATTTGAAACTCTACTTTAGGTTGATGTGATTAAGTTATGTTTTTAAGTAGTTATCTTTTTTCTTCTCTTTGATTTCATAGATATTATCCTATTGCATTTTATATAAAGATAGTATATAAGAATATAATGTTGTGGGGAGAAAAAACCCAGAGCTACTTAATGGGCCCGGGACACCCTGTTAAGGACTATTATATTTCCGAGGAGCAATAGGTGGTTGGGCGGCCCATCTGAAGCAGGAAGCCCAGAAGTAAAGGGGAGTACTGTCCGAAAAGGTCACTACTGGTCCGAAGACGTCTTACTCCTCAGCCACAAATAGCCTTGATCAAACAAACGTGTGGAAGGTCCGAATAATCTTCCTAACAATCCCAATGATAATGATAAGTTCTGGGTGGATCCGGAGATGATTAGAACTAAAAAATATCTAAAGGAAAAGCTGCTACCACCGTATTTAATGCACTGCAACAGCTTTTTTGGCCGCATTTATGTGGAGAAGACCCCTGAACAGTGTAACCTCGGCTACCGCCACTTACAAAGAACTAAAGTAGACACATGACGTGACATGCACTTGAGTAGATACGCAGATGAAGAACAGGTGGACGATGGAGATGATAGGAGAGGATGCTATATAAAGAAGAAGGGTCCCTGATAATAAGGGACGGAGGGGAGAGAAAAAAGAGAAAGAAAAGCTTTACTGTAGCTCTGAATGTTGTAATCACTGTTCACTTAATAAAACATCTTTTCGGACATTCATCCATGGAGTTGTTCAGGCATTATTTCATGTTATCATTACTCCAATTAACCTAGCCAACCATTGTTTACTTCATAACCAGCCTAGCTCTTTCGCCCACTCTCTACAAATTTATTGTCCTGGGTTCGCTGGGCCTTCAACCCATACCTTTTGGGCTTGGGCTACAAAAACTGACCCTACAAATGTCATTTCATTACATAACATAACATGACTTGGATGATTTGGTGTTTATTAAAATATTTTTTACTTTTACTTTTTTTCTTCTCATATTATTTTCTATAAATTTCTTATTATTCCCTCACATTCTCTCTTGAAACTTGGTTATTCTATCTCTCTCTCTCTCTCTCTTCATTTTTTTATATTCTTTCTTACAACTCTTCTTTATATTGATGAATCATTGTGATTTTTAAAACTCTATTTTGGCTTCATACATTTTGGTGTTGTATTTTTTTAGTTTCCCATTACAAGTAGCACATTTTTCTCTCTTATAGTTTTGGTTTGATTTTTATTTGAGTTAATACTTGATTATTTTGGAAGTAAGAATTTGAATTTATATCAAAACACAATCTTGGCTATGCTAATAACAGATCAGAATTGATCCACTTCATCAATTCGGTTCGATTCGGTATACTTCAGTCCACTTTGGTCAATTTTGGTCCAATTCGGTCTACTTCAATCCACTTCAATTCAATTAGGTCCAATCAGTCTTTTTCGGTCAATTCAGTCCAATTCTCTCTATTCGGTCCAGTTTGGTCCATTCCGTCTACTTTGGTCAATTCAGTCCTGTTCAATCCATTCGGTCCATTCAATTCGCTTCGATCTATTCGGTCCAATTTGGTCCATACGATCAACCTAGGTCTATTTGGTCCAATTCGGCCAATTCAGTCCAGTTAGGTCTATTAGGTCCATACGGTCCACTTAGGTCTATTTGGTCCAATTTGGTCCATTTCGTCTATTTAGGTATATTCGGTCCAATATAGTCCATTTGGTCAACCTGGGTCTATTTGTTCCAATTTGGCCAATTCAGTTCAGTTAGGTCTATTCCGTCCAATTTGGTCCATGCGGTCCACTCGGACAATTTGGTCCAATTAGGTTTATTTGGTCCAGTTCGGTCCTTTCGTTCTACTTTGGTCAATTCGGTCCATTTTGTCCACTTCAATCTATTCGGTCCATATGGTCCACCTAGGTCTATTCAGTCCAATATGTCCAATTAGGTCTATTTGGTCCATATAGTCCACTTAGATCCATTTGGTCTACCTAGGTCTATTCAGTCCAATTTGGCCAATTTGGTCTAGTTAGGTCTATTTGGTCGACTTTGGTCAATCCAGTCCTATTTGGTCCAATCCGGTCCATACGATCCATTCAGTCCATTTCGATCTATTTGGTCCAATTTAGTCAATTCGGTCCAGTTAGGTCTATTCGATCCAATTTGGTCCATACGGTCAATTCAGTCTAGTTACACACATATATTTGTTTATTTATTTATTTTATTATTTTTTGCTTGAATGTATAATCAATCTCGTGCAATTCATTTAAAAGTAATTATGTTAAAATAAATGAGTAACTGCCATAAATATTAGATTTGTATATTCATAGCCTTAATGTTTAGAAAGACTTTCACTTAAATTTTGCTAGACTGAAGTGAATTGAAATGCTATGTTAATGTGGCTCAATAAAAGTGTAGCAACAATAAATGCTATGTTTAAGATTTTAGATATTACGAATTTAAGATATATATATATATATAATAATAATAATAATAATAATAATAATAATAATAATAATAATAAATTTGGATTTAGAATAGGTATTCTCAATCTAAACATGTCTTTTCCCTGTATATAAGTGTACAAAAATGGACTGAAGTGGACCAAAATGAATTGAAATGGTCTAAATGGACCGAAGTGAACACAAATGGACCAAATGGAACAAAGTGGACTGAATTGACAAAATAGGACCAAATGAAACAAGGAGGGCCGAATGGTACGAAAGTGAAACGAATAGAACAGAATGGACCAATGTGGACCGAGTAGGAACAAATAGGATTGAATAGGACCATAGTGGACCGAATCGGACCAATGTCAACTAAATAAGACCAGTGTGGACCGAATAGAACCAAAGTGGGCAGAATAGACCAACATGGACCAAATAGGACTGATATGGACTGAATAATACTTTTGAATATTTATCATTTTTATTGCATTTTTAAGGCACACATTTCTAATTTCTAATGTTTATTTTGTTTGTATTTTTTAATTCAAAACTAAAGAGTTTAGCCTAGATATAATAAAATCTCATACTTTTCAACCCAAAAAATTTTTTTTTCCCCAAAAAAAAAAAAAAGAATTTTTGAATTAAATTTGAAAAGGAAATTTACAAAAGAATCAATTTAAGTCTCAATTTGTCCGAAATTGACTGAAATTGGACCAAAGTGGACTGAAGTAGACCTAATTGGACCGAATAGCAATTGTTTAATTTTTAGGGAAAACAAATTATACATTATATTACAATTACAATTACAAAATAATTATTTGTTCCGACGCATCGCATGGGTCTACGAATGCATGGTCTATGACTAATGTATTTTAAATTTAATGTGCTTTTGTCTATTGATTATTAGCTAGCATTTTACTTAAATTATGTCTTGTTTGTGAGTCCCATTTGCTTCTTACATAAACCATCTTTTTTTTCTTTTCTTGTTTTGGCACTTAGCTAGCTTAATTTCTCATTTGGCAAGTAATGTTTATAGATCCACTATAATTATTTTGGTCAAAAAGTTGGGTAAAGTAATAATTTACAAGTCAACCACCTTGCACCATTAGCAAGATGATCACTCTACAAGTACAAAATTCTTGTGGGGTGGGCGGAGGGGCAAAGGCCAGAGTTTAAAGGTCTGTTTGGTTTAGACATGACTCAATTTTCATAACTCAATACTCATAACTCATAACTCTAACTCAAATCTCATCACTCATAACCCAAACTCTACTATCACTCAAAAACTCCAAAATTGTTGTTTGGTTAC
Source organism: Quercus suber (assembly GCF_002906115.3). Lineage (NCBI taxonomy): Eukaryota > Viridiplantae > Streptophyta > Magnoliopsida > Fagales > Fagaceae > Quercus > Quercus suber. The sequence continues at coordinate 2,200,444 of NW_027069473.1, forward strand.
AAAACTCAGTCACATAACTCAACTTTTAAATCCACTTTTTGCCAAAATGGTGGAACCCACCACAATGACACTACACAAAGGTTATGGTTGCTACCTGCGTCAATTTTCTTTTCCCCTCTTTTGTATTCTCCTAAGTCCATCACCACCATCAATGGCAAACTCAGAACCCACCACTGTCAACACCACCAATGGCCACAAAACGAAACCAAAAAAAAAAAAATCTCAACCAAAAGAAAATCCAACCATCAGCTATAGCTACAAAAAGAAAAAAAATTTCCAATCATCAATACCACCACCAACCACACAAACCCACCTCCATCACAGCCCAAGTTTCAAACCACAAGTACAAACACAGAAAACCCAAACACACCAACACAAAATCTTCAGATAGGTGATCCAAAATTGCCAACTCAAACCCACAAACACAGAAAACCCAAATCCAAACCCAAGAATCCTTAGATTGAAGTCCAAAATCATGAAAATGAGGAGTGAGTTTCTATTTCTGGGTATATATTTATGCGTGGATGAACATGGTGAGTGGGTTTGAAGAAGAAAGAAAGAAAGAAAGACAAAACCAGGAAGAAGAGGAGAAAAAAAAAAAAAAAAACTTCGTTGGTGCTGGAGTGGGTCTAGTGAAGAAGAAATTAAAAATGTTGTTGGTGGTAGAGTGGGTATGAAGAAGAAAGAAAGAAGAAGTAGAGAAAAAGCAAAAAAAAAGAAAAAAGAAAAAAGAAAAAAGAAAAAAGAAAAAAGAAAAAAGAAAGCCGGTGGAACTCAGTAGAAGAAGAAAGAAAGAAAGAAGGAAAGAAAGAAAGAAGGAAAGAAAGAAAAAGAAAGAATGGAGAAGAAGAAGACAAAAATGTTGTTGGTGGTGGAGTGGGTATGAAGAAGAAAGAAAGAAGTAGAGAAAAGCAAAAAGAAAAAAGGAAAAAAAAAGGGAAGCTAGGGGAACTCAATAGAAGAAGAAAGAAATAAATAAAAAGAAAGACAGAAGAAGAAGAAGACAAAAATATTGTTGGTGGTGGAGTGGGTATGAAGAAGAAAGAAAGAAGTAGAGAAAAGCAAAAAAAAAAGAAAAAAAAAAAAAAAAAAAAAAAAAAAGAAGGAAGTTGGTGGTGGAACTCAGTAGAAGAAGAAAGAAATAAAGAAAAAGAAAGGCTGAAGAAGAAGAAGACAAAAATGTTGTTGGTGGTGGAGTGGGTATGGAGAAGAAAGAAAGAAGTAGAGAAAAGCAAAAAAAAAAAAAAAATAGGAAGCTAGGGGTCAGTAGAAGAAGAAAGAAAGAAATAAAAAGAAAGACTGAAGAAGAAGAAGACAAAAATGTTGTTGGTAGTGCCGTTTGGGATCGGCTTATTTTTCTAAAGTTAAAATTTTTTTGTTAAAAATATTATAAATAAAGGTAAATGTTAGTTGCAATAATACAGTGAGACACATAAATAGTACCAAAAAATAAAGTGAAATTTATGAATATTAGTAAAAATAAACTAAATAGTAAAATAAGTTGGCAAAAAATAAGTTAGCTAAACGGACATTGAAAATATTTTACATGTTAAATATTTTAATAAAAATATTCTACATATTAAATATTTTACTGAAAATGAAATGAAACTTAAATATTCGTTTTCCATGTTCGGCTTCAGAGTTCTGTGCATTTGGGCTTTAATAATAATTTAGGTGGCCCATTTACTCCAGTATTGTCGGCCAAGCCCACATTTTGCCAGCTCTCGGCTCTCAGCTATCGTTACATTCACACCAAACAACTTATGAAAGAAAAATACAATTCCTATTTCTTCATTACATAGATAGATGCCAGATTTTCTCCTCAACAGTCTCTGTCTTTGTTTCTATCGTACTAAGACAAATTCCACAGAAGATTGCTGTCATTGAGAATGATGGAGTCTACTGTCTACAGTACACTCACGCGGAAGTCTACCCGACCAAGACTTTCATCATAGAATAATGGAGTCTACTGTCTACAGTACACTCACGCGGTAAAGTGACTGTGGTCTACCCGACCAAGACTTTCATCATTGAGAATGACACGTTTATCGTTTAACATGGATGGCAATTTCTTTTCTTATGGAAAATGTTAAGGAGGACTGAATGGAGCAATTGGATAAGAAATGAATAGTGTGTGAGGGCGACGTAGAGATTGCTTTAGAAAATCCCTATTCTCTTTTCTATTTATTTGCTTCTCCAGCTTTACAGCAATACAGACTCCAATAGAACATTATAATGAGTTTATCACTTTCTTTCGTGATGTTCACGCAGTTTCTCTTTCTATCGTCTCTGCTTTCTCTTGTTTCTGCTGGCTCTTTTTCTTCGGTGCAGCCACTATGTCATGATGATGAGAGCTTTTCCTTGTTGCAATTCAAAGAAAGCCTTATCATCAATCAATCCACTTCCGCATATTCAAAGATTTCGTCGTGGATGGCACAAAGTAGTGATTGCTGCACGTGGGATGGTATTCAATGTGATGAAAACACGGGTCATGTGATCAGCCTTGACCTCAGTAACAGTTCTCTTTATGGTTCTATCAACTCCAGTAGCAGCCTCTTCCAGCTTGTTCACCTTCAAAAGCTTAATCTCTCCATCAACAACTTCAATCACTTTGAAATCCCTGTTGGAGTAAGGCGGCTTTCAAAGCTTACTCACCTTGACCTCTCTTATTCTAGATTTTCAGGTAAGATCCCATCAGAAATTTTACAACTCTCTAAGTTGGTTTCCCTAAACCTCGCTCTGAATCCATTGAAGCTCCATAAGCCTGGTCTCAAAAGTATAGCTGAGAAGTTAACAAACTTAGAAGAACTAATTCTGAGTGAGGTGGACATATCGTCCACTGTACCCAGTATCTTGGCAAACTTATCTTCTTTAACAACTATTTCTCTTAGAGATTGTGGTTTGCATGGTGAGTTTCCAACCGGAATTTTTCAGCTACCAAATCTCAAGTCTCTCAATGTGCACTTCAATCCAGAACTCACTGGTCGTGTACCAGAATTTAATAGAAGTAGCCCCCTTGAAGTTTTGAGACTTGCGGGCGCAAGTTTCTCTGGAAAGCTACCAGATTCAATGGGTAACCTCCAGTCCTTATATGAATTGGACGTTAGAAGTTGCAATTTCTCTGGACCAATACCATCGTCATTTGCTAACCTGACGAAGATCACGTATCTAGATCTTTCAGAAAACATTTTCAGCCGTGGGACTCTCTCTTGGGTTGGTAAGCAAACCAAACTCACCATGTTACTTCTAGCAAATATTAGTTTATATGGTGATATCCCATTTTCTATGGGAAACCTGACTAAACTTACATCATTAGTACTTGGTCGGAATGAATTAATTGGTCCTATCCCATCGTGGCTAGCAAACCTCACCCAACTAAATACTCTATGGCTTCCATACAATAAATTGTGTGGTCCAATTCCAACATCTATTTCCAGCCTTTTGAATCTTCAAATTTTAGAGTTGTATTTAAATAACTTGAGTGGCAAAATAGAATTTGACTTGTTTCGAAAGCTCAATAACCTCTCCAACCTCGATTTATCTTTTAACAATCTTTCATTGGTTATTGATCCTAGTACCGATTCTACCTTTCAAAAATTTAAGGTATTAGGACTGGGTTCTTGTAACTTAAGTGACTTCCCAGAGTTCCTTCGAAACCAAGATCAGTTGGAAGTTTTGGAACTTTCTCAAAACAACATTCATGGCCAAATACCAAAATGGGTCTCTAACTTGAGTACAGACACTCTCGTGTTTTTAAGCATGTCAGGAAACTCACTCACAGGTTTTGATCAAACCCCAAATGCTTTCCCTTGGCGTAGTCTACAGATTTTGAACCTTCTAAACAACAAGCTTCAAGGGGCACTGCCAATTCCACCTCCATCCATCTTAGCCTATTCTGTCTCTAACAATATGTTGACAGGAGACATCTCTCAAATGATTTGTGAACTAAGTTCTCTTTCTTATCTTGATGTTTCATACAACAACTTGAGTGGCTTCCTTCCCCATTGTTTAGGAGACTTGAGAAACCTTTCCGTTCTTAATCTCCAATACAACAACTTTCATGGTAGCATTCCTCAAATATTCACGGAAGGATGCAAATTGGGGATGATCCAATTGAGTCAAAATCGTTTTGAAGGGTCTTTACCGAGGTCATTGGCTAATTGTACAATGCTGGAATTTCTTGATATTGGAAACAATCATATAATTGATTTTTTCCCCTCTTGGTTGGGCATTCTTTCAGAGCTAAGGGTTCTCATTTTGCAATCAAATGGAATCCACGGTTTTATTGGAAAACCTGATACAATTCAAAAATTCCCAAAATTACAAGTAATTGATGTCTCGAACAATAATATTAGTGGTAAGTTGCCATCTGAATATTTCGAAATTTGGAAAGCCATGCAAAGGTTTGATGCAAGTCACTTAACGTATATGCAAGCAAATGGTCAGGCAAAAAAATATGTCAGCAATGGTTGGTCAATGACGTCGTATGCCTACTCAATGGCATTGACAAACAAAGGTATAAAGACAAAATATTTGAAAATCCAAGATTTCTTCGTGGCCATTGATCTATCAGGCAACAAGTTTGAAGGAGAAATTTCAAAAAATTTGGGGAATTTAAAAGCGCTTTACATGCTTAACCTTTCCAACAATATTCTTACTGGTTTTATTCCCTCATCCTTGGCAACCTTAACAAACCTAGAATCACTAGACCTTTCTCAAAATATGCTAGTTGGAGAGATTCCTCCACAACTAGCAGAGCTCACCTTCCTTGCTTTCTTGAATGTGTCTCATAATAATCTTACTGGATCTATACCACAAGGGAAACAATTTCTCACATTTCAAAACAGTTCATTTGATGGAAATGTTGAATTGTGTGGAAGTCCATTGTCCAAAAGATGTGCCAATTCGGAGGACCCACCAACACCACCTTCAAATTTTGAAGCAAACCAAGGCTCAAAGTTTTCATTTGAGTTTGGCTGGAAGGTAGTTGCGATGGGATATGGATTTGGATTTATAGTTGGTACTTTTGTTGGACAAATTATAATCACAAGGAAGAGTGGTTGGTTTATAAAGTCTTTTGCAATTGACCATCCGACAGGAAGGGTGAAGCGGAGGAGACATCAAAAATAAATTTAGTTGGGTAAGAATTTTCCCTTATAAATAAAAACTCATGCATATGTTACTTCCATAACAAGTGTTCCCATTTTATTTCAGGAGTTTGGGAGAAGTCTTTGATAATTTATCATACTAGATGACGTTTATTGTCTTTTTTTTTTTTTTTTTTTTTTTTTTTTTTTTTTTTTTTTTTTTTTTTTTTTTTTTTTTTTTTTTTTTTTTTTTTTTTTTTTTTTTTTTTTTTTTTTTGTGTGGAGAATCTACGTTTATTGTCTACTCAATGTAATACATTTTTGTGGTGCTTTTCTTACTGCGCCTTTTCCTTGTGGTGATCTTGGTTTTGTCATAAATGATAAAATGGTGTTGTATAACGTATTCTAAATTTAAAAATTTGAGGAAAAATATACAGTCTTTCTAAATCTTTAAATATATAAGTTTCATGTATAACAGTTTTAGGCCTGTTGATGAAGAACTAAGCCTATTAATTCCAATCTAAGTGTCTGTTTGGAAATAGCTTATTTAGATGAAATTGAAAACTTTTTGTTACGACCTTAACACTTTTACTTTAGATCAACCACCTCTTTCTATTGCGTGACTTCAAAGCCTTGTTAAAAATCTTGAATTTGATTATGCATTGGATATTTAGCTTCATTACATCACATATTTTACATATTTGGGAGTTGGAGTTTGATTTTTTTTTTCTTTTTTTTTAATTGTAATTTTGTTGAGTTTTATTAATTTTTAGGATACGTTTTTTGATGTTTTGTGTTGTAGGGTGAAAAAAATTGGGTTTGAGAAAGTTTGTTCAAAACTTAATAAATAATTTCAAAATTCTATATACTTTTTAATGATATACAAATTGTTATAAATAATTGGGCAAATAAAACCTTTATCCACCTGAGGTTTGACTGAAATTTAATTTACCTACTTCTCGTTTGAAATCCCATTATGCAAGTGTTTCGCTAGATTGTTTTTTTTATCTTATTCGATCTTATATTTTTATTTTTATTTTTTTTGTATTTTAAAGGAAAAATACATAAAAGTGGAGCAAAATTACATATTTAACCCTATTTTTAATAGAGGTGGGTTATAGAAATCTCAGGTAGGTACTGTGTCAAATTTCAAACGACAAGTAGGAAACTTAAATTTCGGTCAAACCATATGTAGGTAAGTTGTAATTCGCCTTTAATAAATTTTATTAAAAAATGAATATTTTCACAAACTTACCTTTTGAATTTTGAGAAAAATTGTACTATTTTTATTTTGGTACGTCAAAAAAATTTACAAACTAACACCAAAGAATTGTTGCAAGAGAAATCTCATCCAAGACAATAGTCATTTGATTAAACCGTTCCAAAGCATCTTCCTCTAACTTAAAATATACAAGTCCACTAATTAAATAAGTCTACGAAATTGCATTGTGTTCTGTGAAGCTATCAACAAGACTACTTTCAACTAGAACATCAAGAGTAGTTCCATTTGAACAATCCGATCATGCAAATTAATATCCCCAATTCCCCGTATATTCAAGATCATATATATACAAAACTATATTGTGTTCGATGGCATAGGTCATGGAATTCAATCTAACACCTTGACTCCACTTCTCAACAAAAGTACTAAGGCTCTGAACCCAAAAGTCATGTTGAAAGAAGATTGATAACATTGTGTTCCAAGACTCAGAGTCACATTGAGACATCTAGTTGAACATTTCAAAAGCCGAACCATCCAATACAATTTGGAGTATCCATAGATTATACTGTTCCAATCAAAATGAATTTGGATTTGGGATCCTCAAATACACTATCCTAACATAACTCACTTTTCCCGACTTATATTGTAATTGTAACTAGAAAATAAAGTTATGTAATCTTCTTTATCTTAAATTGAATCTAGATCAAAACCTTGTAAAAAACTTTTCAACAAATAAGTGGGTCTACATAGAGTATCACAAGTAATTTTAGAAATAATCGTCACTTTCTAATGAAACTTATTTCTATACTGTTAAAGGTAACTGAGTATTGAAATTAAATTATTCTTTAGATGGTGACATGAACTAATATTTTGTAACATATAAATTCTAATTAATTGAGATGGGTAGTCTAGACTCTAAAGAACCAAATTTTCAAGGAGGAAACTTATGGATTTTGAGTCTGTGAGTAGAACTCATACAATTAACCTAAAGGCCATTATTATTAACTCACGAGCCATCCAAGCCCACAGGCCACAAGTACAGCCCACACACTTGAAATAACCATCCAAAATTAATTCAAGATGGGTCCATAACAAGCCCCATGACATCAGCTTCAAAGCCCATCCACACGGACAATAAAGTCCTAAAGCCATTCCATGGAATCAACCAATTGAAGCCCACAAGATTAACAACAGCCTATGAAACCCACAGCTATAACAGCCAGATAAGGGGAATAGAAGAGCAATGGGTTGAAGGGCAAAATGGTTGTTTCGTGTCAATTTGGGCCCACCCAAAATTTGACAAATGAGCTTGGAGCACTTGTAAGACCATTGGGTCTATAGTTTGATGCCATGTGTAAGTAAAAGAACTCATTAAAGCAAGGGTAAAATATCATTTTCGTCTTTAAACTATCACAAAAATTCGTTTTTCGTCCCTAAACTTTCAAAAGTTCTATTTTCGTCCCTAAACTTTTCCAGACGTATTGATTTTCGTCCCTCCGTCTGACGGAGTGTTGACGTGGCTTGACAAAGTACTGATGTGAAAAGGACGAAAATCAATACATTTGGAAAAGTTTATGGACAAAAATAGAATTTTTGAAAGTTTAGGAACGAAAAACGAACTTTTGTGATAATTTAGGGACGAAAATAGAACTTTTGAAAGTTTAAGGACGAAAAACGAACTTTTGTGATAGTTTAGGGATAAAAATGATATTTTACCCTTAAAGCAATAATGCATCTATTGTGTTAAAGATTTGTCTGCGTTTAGGTGTAACTTAGTTTTTTTAAGAAATTTTTTTTATTAAAAGTGTACTAAAATATACTTGTACTTTGAAAAAAAAAGTGAGGTTTTAAAATTTTTTTATATAAAATATAAAATATAAAATATAAAAAACTAGCTTATAATCTAATCCCAAACACAAAAAGTTTCAGCCAATTTCATCTTTACCTCCATAAAAACAAGGGCCAATTATCATTAATGCAAAGCTGCTGCAACCCTTGATTTCATCAAGTTCAAATTGGGGTCTTCCTCTTAAGAAAGCAATTTTTAGGGTGATTAGTTAGCCATGTTGTTGTCCCTAAAAACAAGACATAAGCAATGCCTCCTTTTACGAAGGAACACTACTCTCTTGAGAAATTGTCTCAAATTCCTATTGTGACTTGGAAAGTTAATTATATTTTCTTATTGAAGAATGAAAAATTAAATTTGGTTATTTTCTTGAATTTCCTTGGTGTGGAAGGAAATATTATTCCTTGAAATTTAAGGAAAGTCTATTTCTTATCAAAGAAGTAATACATTCATTGTGTATCAAGGAATTTGATTTGAAATCTTATAAATAGACTGTTGCAAAGAATTTGATGGTTTTGGCCTAATGGTCCTCCCATATGAAAAGAGGAGAAAAATAATAGAATTGGGCATGAAACCAAAAGAGAAAAATGAGATTTTTACGTAGGAGGTACCCCAGGAAGAGAGACAACAAGGTTTGAGTTTTCTCAACAAAGCTTTTGTAAAGCACACTAATCAAGGAAAAATTGTGAGGCTTTGATTCATGTTGTGAAGTGAAGAATAGAAAAAAGGTGTTGCTGCAATGTGAGTATTGTGAGGAGCAAAATACTGTGTGAAAAGAAGAAGAAACCACAGTGACCAATTACTTCGTTCTGTATCAATTGATTGTTCTGCAATAGCAAGCTCTGGGAACCAAATAGATTTCCAGCAGCTTAAACGTTTTTCTTTTCTTCTTTTGTGGGAGCTTGAACGTTTGGTATTGCTTTGCTCCTTTAAAAAACAGTAAGTTTCAAAGCTAGGAATAAAAGGCTCTATAACTCGATAGCATACACGCTATACAATGGCACAATGCTAATGAAATACTGTTGTACATTCTGTACAGAAGATCAATATAAATATTATATACAATACATCCATTTGGGGACTTCTAAAATAATTGATACAACTCACAACATCATCAAAATAACAAGGCTGATAACATAGGTGACATACAAGACCAAAGAAATAACTGGGTGGCCAGGACCATCTAGCATGCCTGGTTAAGTTGGGTGCCCCATCCAGAATTCCATTTTTCAAAGCAAGGCACGTAGATAAAAACAATTAAGTAGCTCTTTTTAACATCTCCATAATGGATTCTGGATCCTGGATTTCCTGGCTTTCTTGTGAATCCTCATTCCCCTCTGAAAAATCAACACTAGTGTAAGTCTGGATCCCCGGGCCATGTCCACTACAATCCCTCTCCCTTCCTTGCTGTGCTCATCTTACTTCCTTTTGATGCTCAGTTAGATCCAAACTTTTTCTTTTTAACCTTGGAGATAGCTTCTCCTCATGCTGAAGTTGATTCACTGTATCCTCCATAAACTCTACTCTTTTGGAGCTCATGTTATGGGTTGCAGTCACCCTGTATCTTTGTAAAGCAGTGTTGACTCCTAGTCTAAAGCAACATCTTTCAAGATATGATAAGCTTCTCTTGCGGAGGTTTATTTTTCCATTTCTCGAGAGCTTGTCTAAGACATGAAGCAAGCTTTGAGGGTAATCCAACTTGATTTGCTCACCATAAGTGTGTTAGGAATCCAATTGTAGGTAAGGTTGGCACGAGTGTATGTGATGTTGAGGGCTAATGCATGTGGTGCTGATGGCCAATGCATAAGGGGCTGCATGAGAGGGTGCTACAGAGGGTGCCTAACTTGCTGATGGGAAGGGCAGGAGTTGCTGATGCAGCATGCGTGCACAGCTGATCATGGGAGGGTTTCCAGTGTTGTTATGCATATCTGTTATAATTAGTAACACGTGTAAGGAGGTTGTGTGAGTGTGTTAGCTGATGTAAGAGTTAGTTAGATTGTTGAGTTGTCATGGTAGTTAGAAGGTAGTTATACAGTTATGGTTGAGGGGCTACAAGTATATAATTGGATAACAGATTGTAAGGAGGGCATTAAACCATTTTGTGAATTGAATACTTCCCTTTTCTCTGTCTTCTTCCCTATCTCTAATCTCTATTTTCTGTCTATGCTTTGGAGGCCCAATTGACCTCGAATTCAACTACCCAAATACTCTGTTCTTAACATTTGGTATCAGAGCAAGGCTTTCCTCAGCCATGGCTGAAACACATTCAACTACTGCTGCAATTCAGGAGGCTCTAGCTTCACTCAGAACTTCAAGTGATCATCATGATAAGGAAATTCAAGAAATGCGTAACCATCATGATAAGGAAATTCAAGAAATTCGTATTGTCCAAGGAGTGCATACACGTACAATGAATGAGATGAGTCAACAATTAGCAATCCTGGTGCAAAGAAGTGGCTCTGATCAAGGTGGAATGTCTCAATCTCCAACATTTGGTGAGCACAGGAATGCAAATTCATCAACAATGGCTATGACTCACCCAGTGAGATTGGAATTTCCAAGGTTCTTTGGAGAAGACCTTGCAAGTTGGGTTTACAGGGCCAACCAATACTTCAAGTACTATAATACACCAGCTGTTGAGAAATTGATGCTAGCTTCGTTCCATATGGATGGTGAGGCTCTAATCTGGTTTCAAGATAGTGAAGAGGCAGGTCTTTTTGCAAATTGGGAGTCATTGATTCAAGCTTTGCACATTAGATTTGGTGCTACGACTTATGATGATCCTATGAAAACGCTTACTAGGCTTAGACAAACTACTTCAGTGGCATTGTATAAGGCCCAATTTGAGGTGTTGTCCAATAGGATTAAGGGCTTATCTGCTACTCACAAGTTAAGCTGTTTTCTACGTGGATTAAGGGATGAGATAAGGCTGCCAGTGAGAATGCTTAATCCTAAATCCTTGAATGAGGCTTTTGGTTTGGCAAAAATTCAGGAAGAGTATAATGGAAGTTGTAGGAAGTTTTCCAAGATTCAAGGGGATCAGGGAAAGCCTTCAATTTTGGGAGTTCCTCCAAAAACTCCTTCGCTATTGGAGACTAAACCAAGGCTGCCTCTCAAGAGGATATCTCCTGCCCAAATGGAGGAAAGGAGGAAGAAGGGATTGTGTTACAATTGTGATGATAAGTGGGCTCCTGGTCACAAGTGCAAGAATGCCATGTTGTTTTTGTTGGATCATGTAGAACTATCTCAAGAAAATACCAATTCTGGGGTTCATATCAGTGAATTGGAGGAGAATGGTTATGCAGATCAAGTTGGACAGGATCAAGAAGATATTGAGATTACTCTGTATGCATTGAGTGGCACTCCTACTTCAGGCACGATGAGGGTCATGGGAAGGATCAAACATAAATCTTTTGTTATACTTATTGATTCAGGAAGTACTCACAATTTTAATGATGCTGCATTGGTCTCACATTTTCACATGAACGTTGATTCTTCTCAAGTCTTGGAGGTCAAGGTTGCCAATGGGGAGGTGATCAAGACTCAAGGTGTGTGTAAGGAGGTACCAGTCTGGTTACAAGGACATGAGTTTGTGGTGCAATTGCACGTGTTGTCAATGGGGGGTTGTGATTTAGTTTTAGGGACTCAGTGGTTGGGTACTTTGGGAGTAATTCAGTGGGACTTCAAGATGCTTACAATGAGCTTTGGTTATAACCATAAGCAGGTGCTGTTACAAGGGTTAAGGAGTACAAGCTCTCAATTGCAAGATGGGAATACTTTTTTGAAGCAATCTGTTAATAAAGGGTTGGTTCTCCACATTACATTTCAGCTTCAATTGTTAACTGCAGAAAGCACAGACCTGCTACCTGAAGAAGTGGCTACTCTGTTGAAGAAGTTTCAGTCAGTTTTTGCTACACCAGAGGGGCTGCCACCCTTAAGGGATCATGAACACCAAATCAACCTGAAGGAGGGAGCTCAAGCTATCTGTCAAAGGCCTTACAGGTACCCTTACTATCAAAAAAATGAAATTGAGAAGATTGTTAAGGAGTTATTATCTGTTGGTTTAATTAGAAATAGTAGCAGCCATTTTGCTTCACCAGTCCTCTTAGTTAGGAAGGCAGATCGTTCATGGAGAATGTGCATAGATTATAGGGCTTTAAATCAAGAAACCATTAAGGATAAATACCCTATACCTGTCATAGATGAGCTGCTGGATAAGTTGTTTGGTGCAGCTGTTTTTTCTAAACTAGATTTGAGGTCCGGGTACCATCAAATTAGAATGAGGGAGGAGGATATTCCTAAAACTACTTTTAGGACTCATGAAGGGCATTATGAGTTCTTGGTCATGCCATTTGGCTTAACCAATGCACCTTCCACCTTCCAATCCCCCATGAATTCTGTTTTTAAACCTTACTTAAGGAGATTTGTGTTAGTATTTTTTGATGATATTCTGGTATATAGTAAGAATGTGAGTGATCATGTGCATCATCTTCATCTGGTCTTGGAAGTTCTGGTGAAACATCAATTGTATGCCAAACAATCAAAGTGTGTGTTTGCTTGTAAGGAAGTGGAGTATCTAGGACATCTTATATCTGGTGAGGGAGTGAGGACAGATCCAAGGAAGACTGCTGCTATGCAGCAATGGCCAATTCCTAAGGATGTGAAAGCCTTAAGGGGGTTTTTGGGGCTGACAGGCTATTACAGGAAGTTTGTTAAGGGATATGGACAGATTGCTGCACCTCTAACAGCTTTGTTGAGGAAGGATTCATTCCATTGGACTCCTGAAGCTTCACAAGCCTTTCAACTTCTTAAGGATGCAATGTCAAACCCACCTGTTCTAGCCTTACCTGATTTTACTAAGCCATTTGTGGTGGAATGTGATGCATCTGGTGTGGGTGTGGGGGCTGTCCTTATGCAAGATCAAAGACCAATTGCTTATCACAGTCAAGCCTTGAAGGGTAAAAGCCTTGCCCTCTCAACATATGAGAAGGAGTTGCAGGCTTTGGTAGTTGCAGTGAAGAAATGGAGACCCTATCTCCTCGGCAGATCCTTTGTGATTAAGACAGACCATCAAAGCCTTAAGTACTTGTTGGAACAGAAGATTGGGAACCCTGCCCAGCAGAAATGGATATCTAAACTCCTTGGCTATGCATTCTTGGTGGAATATAAACATGGAAAAGAAAATCTGGTAGCTGATGCACTTTCAAGGAAAGAAGCTATGAAGGATGGAGAGTTTGAGAGTACAAAGGTGGGCACCCTGTGTATGATTTCATTTTCCAATCCCACTTGGTTGGAGGAACTTAAGCTGGCTTATACATCTGATGCTGCAGTTCAAAAAATAATCCTTGCCATTCAGTCAGGTAGTGACATTCCAGCTGGGTTTACTCTTCATAATGATTTGTTGTTTTACAAAAGAAGGCTGTTTGTGGGTAGTACAGCCCAAGGATTGAAGGCACAGGTGTTAAACCAGATACATGCTAGCCCTCTAGGGGGTCATTCTGGCTATCTAAAGTCTTTTCAAAGGCTTAAGAAAGACTTTTACTGGACTAGTATGGTGGGAGATTTAAAAAAATTTGTGAGGGAATGTGATACATGCCAAAGGTTGAAGAATGAAACTTGCTTACTTGTTGGGTTGCTGCAGCCATTGGCTATCCCTGAGAGACCTTGGTTAGACATTAGCATGGATTTTGTGGAAGGGTTGCCTAAGTCCCAAAACAAGTTAGTGATCTTTGTGGTGGTGGATAGGTTTACCAAATATGTGCATTTCATTCCATTGGCCTATCCTTACCCAGCTGCTAAGGTTGCCCAAGTGTTCATGCAGCATGTTTTCAAGTTACATGGTATGCCTTCTACAATTGTGAGTGATAGAGACCCAGTGTTCACTTCCAAATTCTGGTCAGAATTGATAAGATTATAGGGAACTAACTTGGCTATGTCTTCTTCTTATCATCCTCAATCCGATGGGCAGACTGAGATGGTAAATAAAAGTCTAGAGCACTACTTGCGAGCCTTTGCTGCTGACAGACCTATTTCTTGGGTGGACTGGTTGCCCATGGCTGAGTTTTGGTTCAATACTAACTTCCACACTTCCATTAAACTTACTCCATTTGAGACCCTTTATGGCTATCCCTCTCCTAAGGTTGTGGAGTATGTGCCAGGTGTAACAAGGGTTGCAGCTGTGGATTCTTATTTGCAAGATAGGCAGCAGCTCTTTTCCTTGCTGAAAAACAATTTGAAGTTAGCTCAGGAGAGAATGAAGTGGTTTGCTGATAAGAAGAGGGTGGATAGGTCCTTTGAGGTAGGAGATTGGGTTTATCTCAGGCTTCAACCTTACAAGCAAGCCTCAGTGCAGCCCAGAAAATTTGGAAAGCTTGCTCCTTGTTTTTATGGTCCTTTCCAGATTGTGCAGAAGGTTGGTCAGGTGTCTTACAAACTTGATTTGCCTGAAGGGTCCCAGATTCATCCTGTATTCCATGTCTCAAACCTTAAGGCTAAATTGGGTGCCAATGTCAGTCCTAAACCTGCTTTACCAGTGGTGTCTGCAGAACATATCCTTGCTCTTGAGCTTGTGGCTGTTTTGGATACCAGAACCTATCAACTAAGGAGCAGACTCATCACTCAAGTCCTTGTGTAGTGGCAGGATGAGAGCACAGCTGATGCTACCTGGGAAAATTTGTTTGAATTGCAAACCAAGTTCCTACACCTTGTGGGCAAGGTGTTTTAAAGGAGGGGGTATTGTTAGGAATCCAATTGTAGGTAAGGTTGGCACGAGTGTATGTGATGTTGAGGGCTAATGCATGTGGTGCTGATGGCCAATGCATAAGGGGCTGCATGAGAGGGTGCTACAGAGGGTGCCTAACTTGCTGATGGGAAGGGCAGGAGTTGCTGATGCAGCATGCGTGCACAGCTGATCATGGGAGGGCTTCCAGTGTTGTTATGCATATCTGTTATAATTAGTAACACGTGTAAGGAGGTTGTGTGAGTGTGTTAGCTGATGTAAGAGTTAGTTAGATTGTTGAGTTGTCATGGTAGTTAGAAGGTAGTTACACAGTTATGGTTGGAGGGGCTACAAGTATATAATTGGATAACAGATTGTAAGTAGGGCATTGAACCATTTTGTGAATTGAATACTTCCCTTTTCTCTATCTTCTTCCCTATCTCTAATCTCTATTTTCTGTCTATGCTTTGGAGGCCCAGTTGACCTCGAATTCAACTACCCAAATACTCTATTCTTAACAAAGTGGAATTCCAGAAGGTGATGGTAGGCTCTGAAATGGATGGATTTGGGTGTTCAAGAGTTTTTTCTAGAAGGGGTGCCTGCAATTTGAGGAGTACAGAATCAAAGATTATAGGTGGCTAACTACTTCGCAAACAATTAAGGATTTCAGTCCACAAGAGTTGAAGTTGATGTTTGGTGCTTTCATCCCATATCTCTATATGCGACACCCATTGGAGCAGTGGACAAGATATTATCTGCAAGTACATGAAAAGATCATATGCTAGTCAAACAGGATTGCAGTTTTCAAGAAATAGAATCCGAGTGTGAAAATATGAAACAAAAGAAGGAAACTTCAAGATCCTGATCACGAACTCCATTGGAAATGTTCTAAAGAAACTTTCAAGGAAGATGACTCCAAATGTTCACTCCACTTTCTTTTATGCAAGCATGTTTTCTATACAGACCCCCCCTTCCCAAAAAGAGAAGGAAAATTGAGAGAGAGAAAGTTAAAAGCAGGAGTAAGATTTTAAAAGCATACACCCTCAACATATGGTTCAAATTAAGGCAAAAAATAAATAAAAGAGCATGGTACATGCTTACTTTAGCCACCGTTCATATGTAACTTCAATGAATTATTAGAGATCATGAGTTTCACTCTAGTAACAGTATATAAAATTGCTTCAGTTTTAACTGAAAGCATGATCTAATTATAAAGTTCGATGCAAAAACCTGGCTGGTGCACTACCTCAATGAACAAGAGGATATCTTGCTTCATGTGAAGACAACTGATAACCCATGCCAATGCAGAAAATAACCTGGGATTTCATGGCAAAGTCATACAGGCATAAGGAGATCACATATGTAATGACTCAAGCACAAAGGGCAAGAAGCCAGCTATAAAGTTGCCTTGATGTCACAAGAAGACCAGTTGGGGGTTCTGTTGCTAACTTTGTACATAACACCTTCAAATATCTGTATGAAGACACGTGGAAACATGAGCAATGGCAGATGGAAGAGACAAAACACTTGGATAGTGAGGGTTCTGTTTCAGATTAAATCATTTACGTGATACTATAAAACTGAATTGAATTTCATTTGTAGAAAGTTCCAAAACTCCATCTATGTACAAATCACAATGAGATAATATGGAATATGGAACTAAAGGAATAAGCCAAACAACTTTAAAAAAATCAAAACTCATTCCTATTATTTGGATAGCGAAGATTCAATTTTAAATTAGATAATTTACTTGATATTATAAAACTGAATTGAATTTCATTTGTAGAGTTTCCAAAACTCCATCTATAAACAAATCACAATGAGATTATATGAAATGATGGGATCCCGGAAGAACCCAAGTCCAGAGTTGGCAGCCAGCCAACCTGCAATGAAAGAATGCCTTAACACCCTATCATGCCTTAACCCAACTCTAAGAAGCAATGTTTGCACCTACCTGGAAGCAAATCTCAAGCTAACATCCATGTTACTGGATATTTTACAGTCACCAATATGTTTGAGTCTACTTTTGTCTGAACCTACTTCTGAAGTACAGTTCTCTTCCAAGAAACATATTACTACATTGCCATATAAAGAAAGGAGATCCAGATCCAGATCCTTATAACTTAAATCAAGATCATTGGCACCATCAAGCATTCTGGCATGTTTGTCAAGGCACCCATTTAACATTGAATACAAATCCTCAAGGAAACTGTTTGTAGCAGAACAGTACACATTCTGTGAAGTTTTAAGAGAACTATAGTGTCTTCCACACTTCAAAAACATATTCAAAGTCAAGCTTCCTCTGTGGTGAAACGTGAGGCTGTTGTGAGAATCCACTAACCAGTGAGGCAGAATTTTTCTGGGGGCAAGAGCATACTGAAAATGGATACAATAAGAGAGAGCATATGGCAAGAAAACCAGTGCTGTTGGACTCCATTCTCAATAATGAAAGTTCCTTGATATCATCTATGCAGTCTGTCTATCCTTTGGCTATTGCTATCCATATATTTAAGCAGTGGGGACCGACATAATTATACAGTAAACTGATCATAGCAAGGAAAGTTTCCAGGGGATAGTATGAAGAGAATAAAAATTTGAAATACTTGTGGATTCCCTGTAAAATTAACTCTGTTTTGGATGTCTTCATAGTTGACTGAAAGACCACACAGAGGTAGCCTACAAGTAAATAAACCACTGGTGAAACCATATTCATGTGAACAATAGAGCAGATATCCATAAATTTTGCATGTCTAATGTTATTAACTGATTGAAGCTTGTCAATGTACTTGAGGTCCAATGAAACCTTGTACAGAGGGGATTCCAATGTAGCAGGTTGTAACTCCTTAGTGACAGCGTCTATAAACCAGAGACAAGTATGATGCAAATCACTACTATCACTGCCTTCTGAACTTACATCTTCACATATCTTCTTTATGAACCTTAATACTGTGCCCAAACACAACATAATATCATTATAATTGGTTGATGGCTTTTCCAACTCCAATCGAACTCCTTTCAGAACAGATAAAAATAACCTTAAAGCAGCATCACATGTGAAACTTTTGTATTCATGGTTGACAGTTGCAATTGATGCTTGACTGATGAGAATAAAAATTATGTTTAAATGGAAGTCCAACTGACAAATATCCCATGGCAACCATTTAACAGAGTATTGCTTCCATAAGAATTTGGTAGCTGATAAATGATGGCTTGCAGACTTACTTGTAACATATTCCACATCTTTACATTTTGCTAAAATAAAATCATCAAGCAGATCTAGGCACAGATTCCATGAACTCACACTTCTACTTTCAGGACCAATGCGAAAAATTGCTTCAAAGATAGGCTCCAACACTAGCTTTATCACTGATGGATCATTGACAGAAGTATCAAGTTTATGCAGCAGATAACACCATGTGTTCAAGCATGATGAGTGGACAGATATATCACATTTACTTGATGTGATTCCGGTCAGAGGAGTCATTACAAGCCTTATGCTTTTTAAAAACCCATTTGCCTGGATTTTATCACTGGTCTCTCTAGATTTTTGCAAATGTTGTACACCCTTCTCCTCCTTGGATGCATTTGTCTCACAAGCTACTATTGGAGGATGAATTAGAGCATCAATAAGACCTTCCCAAGCAAACTGCAAATTATGGTAAAAAATCATACAAAAGAACGACATTTAAAGCATTATAATGTAGGACTTCTGAAATATTTTAAACCATAATTGATCGAAGAATGACATTCTAAGTGTTGTAATGGAGTACTGGTATATTTAAATGCAGAAATTACCATTGGAGATAATTGAACAGGTAACTAGGCAGTGATTTAGCCTTTTCTATTTGCATAGATTGCCATGAAAACTTGGGTAGACCCAGTCCTATGAGCTTACATGCAAGGACCACAACAACTCAAGAAGTTGATAACTAGACACCCTTTTCTGACTTAAGCTAGGACCATTTAGTCTCTTGATTTGGATTACGGCAAATTCTGTATGCCCCATAATAAATTTGTATCCTTCAAAAGATGACCACTTCTATGCTATCATTGAACTAAGGAAATGGATGAAGGTACCTTCTATTTTTGAGTTGCTATTTTATTGGTAATAAATTCAACAAATAAAGAATTATTTTCTTGGATAACATTATCGGTGATTGGTGATAGTGACCAGGTTTCCAAAAAGTCCAACTGTATTAAAAATACCTGTGAAGCAATCTGAACTTGTGGGTTGAGATCTGAAAATGTATTTTCAGGAATTTTCAGCATTTCATTTGTTAATTGCCTGTTCTTCATAGCCTAAGATCCTAGTAAGCGAATAAACCATCCCCATGCATGAATGGCTTGGACCTTCATACCCTGGTTTAGAAGCTCCTTCATCTTAGTGAGCAAAATTTGCTTCATATCTTTGACAAGAACCTGTTTCAAGATAGAATAAAGTACATTTAGGGATCTTAGAATACACAACAAGATAGATACAATATTGGAATGATTTTAGGCGAGCCTTAACCTTGATACCAGAATCAAAGTTAGACAGAAGGAACCTTTCTCATGGTTCTACCTTAGACATTCAGGCCTGATAATGGGAGATAGGCACACATTAATGCACATGAGAGAGAGAGAGAGAGAGAGGATCATTGGTATTTGAAACTTTTGTGTTCTAGTCTTTATCATTGACTAAATTGCAATATAAAACTGTTAAGGTTAACTACCTATAATACTTTACAAATCCAATGAGGCACTCATTCATGATAGAAGTCGAGAAGTTTTGGAATTTCAAATTGAAAATTTTCTACTCCATGATGCAGGGATATGGAATGAACCACCAGTACAGTGACTGGTCTTGATTTTGAGCTTCTAGACACCCATTGTGAATTTTATGAAAAACACTTATTCATATGAATTATGGAAGCTGGATTTAAATGACTGTGACCCAACCTCTTATTGATGGTTTGAAGGTTTTTGTTTTTGGGTAAGTTTAAATATTTTTTTAAGATTTATTTTGACAATAAATGGAATTTTGTTTGGCCTAAACCTTTACAACATGTTGTCTTCACCATCCACACACACACACACACACACACACACAAAGGGAAAAGAAAAGTGATGCGAGAGATGCAAGAAGATTATTATTTATTATTATTTATGTTTGCAAGTCAATTGTATTTTTATGTTTTAGGTTCTATTAGTTTATTGGGCTATTAGTATTTTAATTTAGAAGCAAAGTTATTTTTGTAATAAGGCAAATAGGGTTTCCTAGCCAATTAGAACTAGGGTTTAGCAATCCTTTATAAGCAACCTATTGTACCCTTTGACGAGTTAGTTGATATTTTGATGAATGAAAAAATGGCTGTTTGGTTTTTCTTTGGTCTGGTGCTGACTCCAAGTCTACCCTAAGTGCTAACTCCTAATGGTTTCCCCGCTTGGTGCTGACTCCAATCTAGGCCTAGGTGCTGACTCCTAGGTCATATCTTTTATTTTTCTGTTATTACAGTTTCATTCTGGTTGTCCTGCGTCAAAAAGAGTGCTATTTCAATCTCTCAAAATGTCAAAATTATATATCCTACATTGTAAATGTAGTTACCACTACAGTTTGTATTTGAAAAGGAAATTTCCTATGATGTTTCACTTTTGAAACCAGATACATATTCATGGTAAATAAAGAAGAAATGGTAGAAATGGTGGCTACAGGGATATTGAATGAACCACTGGTAGAGTTGACTAGTCTTGATTTTTAGCTTCTGGACACACAATTGGGAATTTTATGATAAATATTTATTCATATTAACTATTGAAGCTGATTTAGATAACAGTCAAATAAATTAATAGATCCAAACAGCCTGTGACACGACCTCTTACTATTGGTTTGAACTATTTTTAAGGATGTATTTTGAATTTTACTGGCACTTTGTGCTAAACCTTCACAGCAGTTTGGCTTCACCCACCAAAATAAAAATTTTCTACTTCATCTCTTCAAACATCAAAATCATCTATTTTACATTGTAAATGTAGCCACCACTCTAGTTTGTATTACAAAAGGAAATTTCCCGTGATGTTTCACTTTTGAAACCAGATTCACAGTCACAAGAAAGAAACTGCTAGCTGTTTAGGCTCACAAATTTTCCTAAAACAAAAAGTTACACCTCAGATTCTGAAAAGCACCAATAAGATATAAAATGGGCAAAAATTAGTAATGATTTTTCAGATTCTGCAGTGTTAGCAACAGCTATTAAGATGTTTTGTTTGAAATACTTCACATGCAAACACATTAAATCCATCTAAATTCTCAAATCCTTTAACAAAAATTTAGTGGAAAAAAAGATGGTGGAAACAGATTTAGCTAGCTATATCATATTAGCATGTTTAAGCTTTCCATGTTTAAAATGTATATCTCAACTATGAATGGACCTTGATAGATGCACTTGCAAAATATAAAGAACATAAGCAAATTTGTACCTTGGAGAGAACTAGTGGAGGAGGTAAATATTATAGGCTTAATCTTCGATAGACACCTTTCTGACATATCCCTCTACTTCTTGTCAAAGCTGAGAAGTCTTCTATATATTGGAGGAGCCCATAAATGTGATGAGTCTCTCATCCTCTCGCTTAAATTAGATGCTAACTTTATGAAGGCCTATTATAATAGCAAGAAGGGTTAGCAGGAGAGACAAGTTGACCATACTCATTGATTGATTCTTGTTTAACATAAGATGCTAAGTTCAGCAGTGATATATAAAATATAAATAATCAACTTGATTACGCAGCAATGTAAAATTTAACACTGGAATCATTAGTTTAGGACAAAAGTTTGACACAATTTGCTTGTGTAACATAATGTTCCGTCCAAGTTTGAAAAAAAAATTCCACAATTAAGCAAATAAAACCACTTCACTATTCTCTCTCTTTCTTTCTCCAGGACAAGTTATGTACATTAAACACTTTACAGAAAAAAAGGATACTGAAATCTATTAGTGACTGACTTGGTAAGTTTATATGCATAGACTTCCACTTAAGAAGTATCACTAGAAGTGGTTGAGGAGCATAAAATAGAAAGCTTGCAAGAATTACTTAACCTGAATAGCCTCAAAAGTTGTTGATAAAGAACCAACTGGGTTGTCAAGTGCATGAACAACCGCCTGCAACAGAGAGTTGTAGTGGGAATCTAGAAATGGTGCATTAAACTGTTGGATGGATATGCACCACACTCCTAAGTTACAAACTGACTGCAATTAAGAGGAAAACAAGTCAAATCCACAAATAAATAAATAAAAAGAGCACAGCAACCCTTGAAAATTATCATTAGTCGACAATGTGACATTTACCTTCATTTTTTGTTGTCGTAATGAGCCTAACTAAAGACTCCATAATCAAATTGGCATCATCCACTACAAAACCAACATAGAGAAAATGCTGATTAAGTACTCATTTCCAATTAAAAGACAACTAAACAATACCGGTCAACTAGGACCGTGGTTTAAGCCACTGTTTTGATAGGGTAAATCGCAAATTACACTACTAAAGTTTGGAGGTGTTAGGATTTTACATTATGAAGTTTGGAGAATTTTGGATTTTACCCTGAAGTTTCAAAATTTGGATTTTAACTCCTAAAGTTTAAGAGTGTTTGGATTTTACACCCCAAATTTTGAAACTTTAGAATGTAATGTCCAAACACTCCTAAACTTTAAGAAGTAAAATCCAAACACCCAGGTAAAATCCAAATTCTAACATGTCAGGGTGTGAAATTCAAACACCCCCAAACTTCAAGAAGTAAAATCCAAATCCTGAAACTTCAAATTGTAAAATCCAAACACCCCCAAAGTTTAAGGGTGTAATTTGCAATTTACCTTTTTCTTCTTTTTTTTATATCTAAATTTTGAAAGGCAATAATTTACCAACACCCCATTACTAAAATGTTATACTAAACAATGGTGTACCACTAGCACAACATACCTGCAATTACGGCAACAAGGGACGGATGATAAATCATGAAACCCAAACACTTCAAAGCCAGTGCAACACTGTCATCAATTCAAAACCAATATTTATACATATATTCAATCACCCTCCATTTAAAAGCTACTTAGATGGAAAGAGGAAACCCAAAAAAAAAAAAATCATCTATTTCAATTCATAATTGTATTCCAAATTTCATTTCCTTTTCTTTTCCTACACATTTCCCAGCATCCAAACATATCATTTTGATAAAATATGTGTTCGGCATTATGATTGAAACTTACATTTCTTCATCGTCGTCTGAGATATCGGCGACGATTAAAGATAGAAGAGTCTGAGGAATTCCAGCTAGGGCTTGAATTGAAGTAGGGTCGTCACTGGACTGTTCTTGGAAGTGTAAAAGGGTTGAGTAAGCGAGGCACTTTGAGCCAGAGGAAATTAGGGTTTTGATTTCCTCGAGCTGATTGGAGGAATTGGACATTGTTGAGGAAGAGCGTGAGACGAAGAAGCAGTGGCTCCGGATTAAACCCTAATTTGGGGATAATGAATTGGGATGCGTTTCTGATTTTCGCGCCAAAATCCGGTATTGAGTTTTGGGACTTAGCTTGGGCGGGTGAATTTGGGTGCGACACGTGTAATATTAAAATTGAGCTAATTGATTGACCTTGGGCTCCGTTTTGGGCTTTTGGCTCCACTAGTTGCTAGGACATAAAAATATCCAAAGGTCAACAACTATAGCCTATCCCGTAAAAATTAATGAACCTAATCTGACGATAAAAGCAAACAAATTTTTTTTTTTTTTTAAGGAAATTTCAACTTATGACATGCACTCATAAAACAAATAATAAACTTAAGATCTTTTATGGTTATAACATATTAAAAATTTATAACTTAGAAAAGAAAAAAAAATTACTTTGACTTAGATTTCTATACGGTTCATTTGTGTCTGTTTTTGTAATAAACAAAGCCAAGAAATCAAAAGTATTCTAAATCTGAACCAAAAGCAGTCAAATATCACAGAGACCTAAAGTCTAGAAACGCAAATTTACTATTCACTTGACAGAGTATCCAACAATAAAATTACTAGATTGCATTACCTTTTTTTAATAAAAAACTAAAGTATACTTGGACTACACACCACACCATATTTGTCATGTCAGTTACGGGTGTGGAACTCCTCCCTCCAATTGGAAATAACAATTTTACCCATTCTTCCAACCCAAATAGAACTACCTTTTTTTTTAAATAAAAACTATTATTATAAATTAACAGTTTAACTAATTATTTTTGTATTATATATGTAATTTAAAAAATGTTATATTATAGTTTCATTTTAAAAAATAAATGTTAGATCTTAATTTAGTTTTCACCTTAAGCCTTACGGCCTTTGAACAGAATGTAATGGGCTATATGCAAGGCCGATTTGTATATGGTGTATGAATCTACTACTTCTGCACTGTTTGTATGCTAGAAAAATGGAAGGGAGAAGAGATGAAAACTGAGGATTTCTTATGTTTTGATTGGACTAAGAAAAAAGCCTAATCTTGATTGGTTCTAGCTTTTAATTCACTATGTTGCTTAGATTTTGTATTGATTACTCTCTAGGCATTGAATGGAAGTTCTAGACTTTTCTCAAGTATAAGATTAGGATAAAGTTAGACTTGGTAATTATTTGCGATGTTACACCCTTTCATAAATTTTTATTAGATTGAAGAATTCCACTGTTAAATCACATATTTTCTTTGTTCTTAATATGTACACTGAATTTCCTATTAATTGGACTTTATTTACTATCTAATCGTTATTTTAAAGTTAAAAATATTTGAAATTTAATATTTTTTATGATGAGATGGTAATTAATCTCCGATCATCTTGATATTCTGCAAGCATGAGTATAACAAGGCAATGTAATCCTAACATTGTTGATGGAGTGGTGTAACATTACAAAGAGTTTGTAGGGGCCTTTTTTGTGTTTGGACTGGGTTGCCTCCTGTGGTGATGGGCCCAAATGTTTTTTCTGAGTAGGGAAGTTGAGACCGGCCCAACTGTAACTCACTTTAGGCCGGTTTGTGCACAAACTTTGCCTTGTCTGCCAGGAACACCCTTACGGCAAGCGGAGCTATTACAACAAGATTATGGCAGGCAGATATAATGACAATGAAAGGAAAAAAAAAACAGAGTGCAGTAGCTTTCGTTAATAATAAACAACTGAATATTACAGTAATGATAATGGCAATACTAACAATGGCTTTTATAAGAAAGAACAATTGATTGAACGATGATGGAAGTTAATCAAAAATAAACATCAAGCAAAAAAAACGGGTCTGTAATGGCAAAAAGATCAAAGAGGAAGAACGCTTCTTCTCAATGAAACTAACCTCCCAGGAGAATATCCTACCGTGGGGATTAGTGACTTTGAGGAAATCGGACCTGAGTGATAGATGCCTATGGAAAATTCTTACTGCTTTACTGTTCCCATAGAGAGTGGGATTTTGAGGGGGAGAGGAAAGAAAAGATCTATTGGTGCATGCCTATTATCCTCACTATTTGTTTTCTTATCCTTCCTTCTTTTTTCTTTCTCTTTTCTTTCCTTTTTAGTTCTTTCTTTCTATGTTTTTTCCCTTCCTTTGTTTTTCGGTCCCCTTTACAGGGCACGACAAGGGTCCTTTTATAGGGCCTGCCGTGATGGTTTTTTACAATTTCACCCCTTAACGGCCTTTGTCTGGTCTGGGCATGCTTGCCGACCACCGTCTGTACACTGCTTGCCCTTGCCAGACAAAAATCAGTTTGGTTTTGTTTTTGTTCGCCGTGGCACTGTCTTCTGCCGTGGCTTAAATGCTCTCTCTCTCTCTTCCTATGGCATGCACCCAAAGTTCCCTCCCCAATCTTACCTCTTTTGGGCGGTCTGTCATCCCAGCAGGACGTACCTCCCAAAAGGGTTTGGACAGGGAACGTAAAATAAATCTTTCCCCCCCTCCCCACCACCAAACCGCACCCCCCTTTACCTCTTTCTACTGACCCATGGCCCCACCATGACCCATATTGCCTGGGTACAGGCTGGTGGCACCTGGGCCTTGCGTATGCTTTCCTATTATGTACATTCAAAAGCCCGCCTGCAGCCCGTGTGCTTGTTGCGCTCTGGAGCTTTGTTTGCATTCGTCTGCCATGCTTCTTTGTTCTTTCATGTGGGCCGTTCTGTACTTTCACTGCTTCCCTTTGGGATTGGGCTTTTCTTAACACTGGGTTCCACATTTCTCTTGGCCTATTTCTCGATTTATGTCTATGTCTTGTTTCATTACTTGGTATTTCCTACCACGACGATATGTTCCTGCTAGGCCTCTTTTAAGCCTGCCGTTCCATTCTTTCCCCCAGTGACTTAAGAGAGCCTATTGGTGTTCTTACTCATGGGCTCCATGGTCCCTTTCTTTTTTCCTCTTTGGGCCTATGGCCCTTTTACTTTCCTTGGGCTTCCCCGGCCCATTTACTGACTTTGCTTCCCTATGGGCTTTTACTAACTTGATTGGGCTTCCCTGGCCCAATCTCCTCATACTCATCTTTGGGATTCATGGGCTTGCCATCAACCCCTACTTTCTTTGTTTACATTGCCTTTAGGCCTGCCACGGCCCATTCTCACTTTTTCATGCCATACTCTGCCCATGGGTGTCATTTTTCTCTTTCCGGGCCCTTTGGGCCCATTTGCTTCCTCAAGACCCATTTATTCATGTTATGGGTCTGTGTTCTATTCTTCCTGCTGCTTGGGCCTAACAGTCTTTATTCTATTCCTGCCACTCTCATTGCCTGCTTTGCTAGGTTGGGCTGGCTTTACAAAGATGACCCTCAACATTTAGCCCCCTGAACATATGGAGCGTCTTTGCGGTGCATATGTGAATGAAGGACTTTTTTGTCTTTTTAATTTTCTTAACTTCTTCTTTCCCTTCGCGGGCTTTTTGAAACCACGAGCTCCTTCCTGCATATATATATATATATATATTCTTTTTTCTTTTCTTGTCGTGAACAGTGACAACTCTTCGATTTTCCCAAAATGGTAGTTGCTTTAAAACATAACTGCTGCCTCATTAATTTCATCCTTTTCTCAATGGCTGACCCGTCGCCTCCCTTCACACCGACCTTGATAACTCAGGTATTTAAAAGAAAAATCCCTTCCCAACGCAGACACAAACTCCTTTTATCTCAAAACATCTTCCTTTCCTCATCATCATTTTCTTCTCGAACACACATCCCTCTCTTGCTCCGTTCGAATCCTCACGCCATGGTACCGGTAAAAATCTAAGCTTCTTCCCGTCGTAAAGGGAAAAGCGTCGCCGTGGATCCTCCGGTGGAACAAGAAGTAGAAGAAGGAGACGCGCACTCCGATTCGGACCATTCCGAGGAGGAGGAAACGCGGCGCGACCCAGACAGTGAGTGCGCCCCACTGATTGATCCTTGGTACAGTCCTAGTCCTCACTTTCCTAAGGCTCCTGGAGATTATGTGTCGCCACCGCCGGGCCGTGTGTGGCTCGCTCTTTGCCGGCAAAACCCTAATGTTTCTTGGGCTCTGACGTCTTCCTCCATCTCCGATTTGATCATTCGTCAAGGCGTCGCCCTTCCCGTGCCTATTCACTTTGAGTTTGGGTCTGGCACTGCCTTGGGTTGGAAAGAGTGGGTTGACAATGAGTTATCAGATACACATTTCATGGGTTTGCTTCAACGGGCCGGTGTTCTAAAGGCCGTCGTTCTTTCCCGAAGCCTTTCCAACTTCCGAGACCTCTACAATCTTCGCCATTTAGTTCGCCGATGGTGTACCACCACTCACACATTCTTCTTTTCTTGCGGCGAAGTCACGGTTACTCTCGAGGACGTGGCCAATCAGTTTCTTTTGCCTATTCTCGGGGATGCTGATCCTACCGTTATTGAGCTTTCCCCAGAAGAAGAAGATATTGAAGCGGAGTTGAGGAAGAGGATGGCCGGAAATGCTAAACTGTCTTATTGGGTTAGTTCCATTTCCAAGTTTTCTGCTGTTGCTCGTCGTGCTGCCTTTATTGCTTTTTGGCTTTCTAAGTTTGTCTTTGGGTCCCATCCCCATTATGCCATAAAGCCGTTGTATTTTCGTTTGGCCATTAAAATATCTGCTGGGGTGAGCCTACCGCTAGCCCCCATGTTTTTGGGGCATTTGTATGTGCAACTGGACATCCTGCGGAGTGATGAGAGTCAGGCTGGTTCCTGCCACATAGTTGCTTCTTCTGTACACAGCACCATTCTGCAGCAGTTGTTGTTTGAGCGTTGCGCTCAATACTTGGCGAAGTGTAGGCCTGTCAAGTTTGCCAAAGAGAAGTACCAATCTTATCCGCGGGCCATTACTGATTTTTGTGGCAGGTTTGAGCATGATTTTCCTTTGGCTTTTCGTTGGTCTGGTTTGAAGCCCATCGATTATTCTGTCGTTGAGTCCTTTGATGAGGGTGTTGGTTTTTCCTGGAAAGCGTCTGGACAGTTGCATCCTGGTTATACTTGTGCTGATTCGGTAATGGGTCTGTTTGTTGACACCGTTGGTACTACTACCCCGCTGGCTGGCTTTGATGAGACGGGTATCACATATTTAGCTGTCACTAATCCTGGATGGCTGCCCTATCTGGCAGAAGAGGGTGTCAGGTTTGTTCATTACCCTGCCAACTGAGTGAGGAGACAGTTTGGCCTAGATCAGGATATCTCTGATGACCTCTCCTTCCTCGCAGAGTCTCCTACTTCGGTTAGGCCCTTCCTGCGGCACACTGCTTTTGACTTTTGGAGAGGGCATTTTAGTGCGGTCACAGTTGCTGGTTCTTCGAGGGAAGGCTTTTGTACTGCTGCTATGCACTTCTATTGGCAGCTTGTCATGAACTCGTTTGATGCAGCGTTGACTGGTAGTCGCAATTTCTCCCTTATACCTCCTGAGGGGCTTAGTATGGTTATCTCTCCCAATCCTCGGTTACTCCTTCCTTCTAAGTCCGTGTTGGCCTATGCCAGAAAACAGAGCCGATCTGCCATCTTCGAGTGGGACGAGGAGCAGAGTGGGTGGTATTGGCATGCGGGTGTTTACCCTTTAGGTTGGGAAAAGAAAGTTAGAGTAGTAAACATTCCTGCGTCGGCCAAGAAAGCTCCTGCCAAGCTTAAATCTGTCAGTAAGTCCAAGTCTGCCACTCTTCAGCCTCCTACAAGTGCTACTCCTGCTAGCAGAACACGAGGCAGTAAAAGGAAGACAACTCTCCATCCTGTATCTGCTGCTCAGCGAAGGGTAAGTTTTTTAAAAACCTTTTCTTGCTTTGTCTTCCAAGTACACACACACACACACACACACATATATATATATATATATACTTCTTCCTTCCTTTTTTTTTGACTTTTTCTGAATTCTGGTTGACTTTTCCCTTAACTCCTTTTCTTATCCCTTTGCTTTTGCAGTCTAAGCAGAAGGAGGATGCGTCAGCTGCCCGTCCTATTATGCTTGAGGGACCTGAATTAGAGGTACATTTCTTCTTGCTCCTTCATGTGTCCAGTCGGCTACATTTTTTTTTTGTTTTTGGTTACTTCATTCGCCTAAAGAATTAATTCGGTCTTTACACCCTTTCTTTGTTTTGTCCTTTAGGATGAGCCTGAGCCTCTTTCCATATATCGCCCTACGGCCGAGGAATTTTCTGCCCCTATGGGCATTCTTTCGGAGGGCACTTTTGGTGGGGTCGAATTTGCATCACTTGCTCCTTCTGCAGCCGCTACCTCTCCTACTGGACCGGTACCCATGGATGAGGGTACTCATATTGGGGAGTTTAGTGAGGCCACCCCTCTCTTGCCATGATACCTTCTGTTCAAAGGGGAACTACCCCTCCTGCTGAGGCCGAGGTTACTCCTGCTACACCTCTCATTATTTCTACTGGTGACCCATTTGCTGTTCTC
This sequence comes from Quercus suber, assembly GCF_002906115.3. NCBI lineage: Eukaryota > Viridiplantae > Streptophyta > Magnoliopsida > Fagales > Fagaceae > Quercus > Quercus suber. Next base: position 2,230,194 of record NW_027069473.1, read on the forward strand.
TCTCAGGCAGTGCAAGGCGTTCCTTCCTTGGTAGTTACTCCCTCTTCTATTCCCGTTTCTGCCACACGTGGGTCTCGTGCTGAATTGTCCTCCGAGGAGTCTGAGGAGATCCTTGAGGATCCTAAGGATGAGCCTGGCCTGGGGAGGAGGATTTCTGAATCTAAGGAAGAGGATAGTGTTCCACCCGAGGCAACGGGTATGTGCTTTCTTCCTTAACCTTTTCTTCTTTCTCAGTTAAGTTTTATATTTTTTTTTTCTTTTTATTCGCCTACCTATTTCTCTGTCTGCAAAGACTTTTGGGGAGTTAGGCATTTCAGTAGACGTGGGGGTGTCTGCGGCAGTTTTTCCTGCCATGCCCACAACACCTATTCCTACCACATCTCCCGTGCCAGTTTCTGCTATATTTACGGCGTCCGTTTCTGCAGTCCCTTCTGTTCCTGCCTCCGCCTTCCCCACAGCCCCTGTTACTGTTGGCTCTGGTAAGTTTTATCTCATTTCTTTTACTTCTTCCCCGTGGGCTTTTCTTCCTTTTATTCTCACCAAGGTTCCTTACTTCAATCTTTGCGTTTTTGACAGGTCCACCTCCTACGGTGCTTTCTCATTTTGAGATGGGCAGTAGCTCAGCCACCCTTCCAGATTCTGCGAGCGAGGCTACGGCCTTCCTTGAGCGTTTTGATCAATCCGAGGTCAACGACCTTGATCCTGCTTCCTTCTAGGGCTCCGAACCCCCTTACATAGATTTTCATGGCTTCAGAGTTCCTGCGGACTGCGCTTCTCATTTGGTGATGATTTACGACAGTCGTGGGGACTTCATGCAGGGATTCTGACTTGGCCGATCAGTTAGAGAGCATTTCTTGAGAATGTTAGAGAGCGTGCTGAACGACATCGAGCACAACTTTGTGGATACTGTCTCCACCGAGAGGATCCTTCAATGGAGGGCTGCAGTACAGGAGCTTATCAGTGTTGGCTTTGCAGTGGAGTTCGTCTTGGATCACCTTCGAGAGATTGCTCGAGCAGTTTTCGCGAGGAGAGTCCAGCCTATCGTTGATGCTATTGACTCTCGCCTTGCGGTTTTGAGAAAGGAAGTGGCAGATTTGGAGGGCCTCCGAGAGCGTCTTCTTTCCGGTGTAGGAGGACTTGGTCGTTTTGGGGATCAGTCACTTATTTTCGGACTTTATTGATGATGATGCAGTTTCTTCCCTTTTTGTTGTTGTTTTTTTTTTTTGCCTTATTACTCTGTCCAGTACATTATGCTTCCTATAGCACCTATTTGGGCTTGTTTGCCACAGTTTAGGTTTTTGTAATTTAACTTTATGATGCTACACTTTTGCTACTTTTTTGCTATGATATATGATAACAAATACTTCGTGCTTTTCATTGCAAGAAAGCAAGTTACAAATTTCGATTTTGTGACATAGTCATCTTTGAAAGATAAAGAACAGAGCAAAAGAAAAAAACATGACAGCTTTTTGACAAAACAAAAAAGGGTAAGGGATAATCACATTGCTTTTCTCCTTAGGCGTAGTAGCGTTTCAACCATTTCCCATTGATGGGATCCATTAAGTCCTTTCCGTCCGTCTGAGTCAAGCGGTAGTATCCACTCGGATGCGCTTCTCTTATCACAAAGGGTCCTTCCCACTTTGGTGCAAACTTCGATGGTCCTGCCAGGCCTCTCCTAACGTAGTCTGCCACTCTTAGGACCAGTTGTCCTTCCGCAAATATTCTTTCTTTAGTCATCCTGCCGTAAGCCTCAGTCATTTTTTGCCTGTATCTACGGCTGTGCTCTTGAGCCTTTTCTCTTCTTTCATCAAGTCCTTCCAAGTCTTCGCACCTTTCTGCTGCAAAGACCTCTTCATCATTCTCCTTTTCTTGCATCTGGATGACTCTCAGGGATGGGGTCATCTTTTCTGCTGGGCTCACCACTTCAGTTCCGTAGACCAAGGAAAAAGGTGAAAAACCTGTGGCTGACTTAGGTGAGCTCCTGTAAGCCCAAAGAGCGTCTGGCAGGTGCGTTGCCCATCCTCCCGTATATTCTTGGCTCATTTTACTGATGATTTTTATGAGAGTTTTGTTCGTCGCCTTCGCTTGCCCATTTCCTTGAGGGTAATATGGTGATGACCGGTGATGTTTGATTTGATAAAACTCTAGCATTCTCCTCACCTCATTATTGACAAATGGTGTGCCGTTGTCGCTGATGATCCTGTGAGGAACTCCAAATCTTACAATTATGTTTTCCTTGATAAAGTTTGCCACTGCCCCTCCTGTGGTTTTACGAAGCGGCACTGCCTCTGCCCACTTAGTAAAGTATTCCGTGGCTACTAGTATCCATATGTATCCTCGCGACAGCGGATTCACTGGTCCAACTAAATCAAGCCCCCAAGTATGGAACGGCCATGGTGTGACCATGCTATGCAAGTTCTGGGGATGAGTGTGAATCAAATTGGCTTGTATTTGGCAACTGTGGCATTTTTTCACAAACTCTGCCGTGTCCCTTTTCATGGTGGGCCAGTAATAGCCTATTTGCAGCAGGCACTTGTAAAGCCTTTTCTTCCCCTGGTGTTCTCCACACTCTCCTGAGTGTATTTCCTTTATCATTTCTCTCGCCTCCTCAGGGCCTAGACACCTCAAGGGGTCTCCGTCATACCCCTTTTTGAAAAGGGTCATATTGTGCAAGAAATAGCGCGTTGCTAGCCTCCTGAGCTTATATTTTTCGCCGTGCTTCTGCGGCAAGATGCCTTTTGTCAGGTATTGTATAAATGGGTTTCTCCAGTCTTCACTGACGAATGCAGCATAACTTTCTTCTCTGTCTGCCGCCAGTTGGCAGTTCTCACACTGGGTTTGGACTTGGTTTGCATCTTTGCTCATGGTTGGCCAATAAAAGCCCGCCCTTTGAAGTCTACGGTAAAGGCTGACTTCTCCGCAGGATCCGCAAGTCTTTTCATGTACTTCTTTCAACTTTCTTTGGGCCTCCTTTTGCCCAACACATCTGGACAAGATTCCGTCTGGCATCCTACGGTATAACTCCCCCTTCATTAGGGCGTAGTCTTTGAGTACTTTTAGTTCCATGGCTTCCTTTCCTCCCGTCAAAACTTCCTTTATGGGTGTCCGCCAATCCCTTTCGCAGTGTTCCTCATGGAACCTTTCTTTTAACACTTCGATTATGGATTCTTCCCTCTTGCTGACCTCCACTTTAGTGCTTTCCCCTTCAAACATTACTTGCGAACCTAGTGCGGCCAATGCATCGGCAAATCGATTTTCGTTTCTCGGGGTATGTTTTATTCGAAAGTTAAGAACTTTTCTTCCATCTTCTGGGCCATTGCCCTGTACGGGGCAAGACTGGGTTCTTTTAGGGAAAAGCTCCCTTTGGTTTGGCAGACTACCAAATTGGAATCACCTAATACCTTCAAATGTTTAACTCCCATCTCTAAAGCCGTGGCCAGCCCAGTTAAGTAAGCTTCATATTCTGCTGTATTGTTTGAACAGGGGAACTCCAGCTTGAATGATAGTGTTATTGCTTTATCTTCTTCATGATACAAAACAACCCCAACCCCTCCGGATTAGGTGGTAGAAGATCCGTCAAATTTCATCACCCACTGTTCTCTGAGTTCTTCTGCCATGGCTACTTCCCCTGGGACTTCGTCGTCCAGTGGAAATTCCTCCTCACCTGGAAACTGTGCCAATAAATCTACTATAGCCTGGCTTTTCACTGCTCTGGGCGCTCCCATTCTCAAGTCATACTGTGATAGTTGTAATAACCATTGTGATATCCTGCCGGAGAGGATTGGCTGCTGTAATAAAGCTTTGATGGCATGGGACTTAGTCATCAGCCATACTTCATAGGCCAAGAAGCAACGGCGTAATCTTTGTGAGGCATAAACAATAGCCAAACAGGCCCTTTCTGCCCTTGGATAACGAGTTTCTGCGTCTTTCAGGGCGCGGCTGATGTAATATACTGGTTGCTCAATGCCACCTCCATCTTCTTGGGCAATTAAGGCACCGATGGCATATGAATTGGTAGCCATATAAAGCAGTAATGGCTTTTTGTGTATTGGGGCTTGCACTGTAGGGAGGTTCATCATGATCTGCTGCAGCCTCTTGAAGGCCGCCTGCTGCGCTTCTCCCAATACAAAACTTTGCCCTTTCCTCAGTAGCTTGGTAAAGGCCGAAGTGATTGATGCCAACCCTGGGATGAATCTTCGGATATATGAGACTTTCCCCAAGAAACTCTTTAGCTCTTTTACCGTGGTCGGAGGCCTCATAGTTGCAATGGCCGTAGCCTTTGCTGGGTCAACATCTATCCCCCTACTGTGCACTAGGAAGCCTACGAATTTTCCTGAGGATACACCGAACGCGCATTTGAGGGGATTCATTCTCAACTTAAAGGTTCTGCACCTTTCGAATACCCTTTTTAGCACATGAAAATGTTCTTCTCTCTTCCTTGACTTAACTACTATGTCATCCACATAGTCTTCTAACTCCTGATGCATCATATCGTGAAATATAGCCGTCATTGCCCGTTGATACGTCGCACCTGCATTTTTTAACCTGAAAGGCATCACGGTGTAGTGAAAGTTTCCCATAGGTGTCCTGATAGCAGTTTTCTCCGCATCTTTTGCTGCCATTCTGATCTGGTTGTATCCGCTGAAACCATCCATGAATGAGAACATGGCGCTTCCTGCCGCGGAATCTATCAATAAGTCCATATTGGGCAATGGAAATTCGTCTTTCGGGCATGCTTTGTTAAGATCCCTGAAATCCACGCAACACCTGATCTGGCCATTCTTCTTTTTTATTGGCACTATGTTGGATGGCCAGCGAGGGTGTTGAATAGGCTTAACGAATCCTGCGGCTAGCAGTTTCTGTACTTCTTTGACTATCTATCCTTCTATCTCTGTGTGAACTTAACGAATCCTGCGGCTAGCAGTTTCTGTACTTCTTTGACTATCTATCCTTCTATCTCTGTGTGAAATATTCTGGCAGGCTGAGCCACTGGCCTAGCCTGCGGGTCCACATTTAACGTATGTGCTACTAACCCAGGGTCTAGCCCTGGCATTTCACTGTAGTCCCATGCAAACATGTCTTTGAATTCTTTTAGCAACAGTACCAATTCCTTTTTCTCATCTTTTGTCAAACTCGCGCTAATTGAGATGGGTCTCAGCCCTTGTGAAACAGAACCTAGGTCAACTTCTTCCATTTCCTCTTCTGCCATGACCTGTACTTCCTTTTCGACTACAACTCTTTCGTACTCCTCTTCGTTACTTCTTTCCTCTGAACTTTCTTGGACTCTGCAGCACGTCAAACCCTCGTGTTGTTCCTCCTGGGCGGGGCCCGTCTGGGTTTCGATTGTGGGCCCCACGTGCCTTTATAATTTGTAAATAATTCTGCCATCAGAGCCTCGAACTTTAATGCATTAGGGTGTATCTTCGAATCCTGCGGCGGGCGTCTCTTTCCTTCGTCTCTTCCTTGCCAATAACTCCCTTAGATCAGGTTCTGGGTCATTCTGGACATCTTCCCATCTAGGCACGAAAGTACCTAGTGGCCTTGATACTGAATTCTCCCCGGAGGGAGCCCATTAATCGTAGAACATAGTTTCTACTAAGTGGGCTTCTGCTTGTTCGAATGGTGAGGGATTCGCGGCTATGCATATCATCCTGCCGTTCAATCTTCCTTTCACACATTGGTGATAGGTGGACGGGACCAGCCGGTGTTTATGCAACCATGGCCTCCCCAGAAGCACGTGATAGGATACTTCAGTTTTTACTACATGGAACCGTGCTAAAGAGGCTATGGGGCCCACTTTCAACCACAGCTGAATGTAGCCTGCTGTGTACTCACCCCTTCCACCGAACCCTGTTACTTCCATTGGACATCCCTGGATCTTTCTTTCTGAAATTCCTGCTACCTGCAGAGTGCTCAATGGAACGAGATTCACAGAAGCACCTGTATCTACCAAAGCTCTCTTTATGGGGATTTGATTTATGGATGCCGCCAAGTACAAGGGTCTCATGTGGTCCGAATGCCCTACTTCCATATCTTCTTCACTAAAAGTGATTTCAGTTGACTCCTGTAAGAGAGCCCTTTCATCTAATATTTCTGCCGATAGGCATTCTACTCTTGCACTAGAGGCGATGCTCACCAAGGCCTCCGTGGCTACCTTTCTTTCCTTTGTTGAGAGTCCCAGCTGATCAAACAAATTTCTGAACTTGGAACTTTGTTGTAGAGTGGTAATGGCCGCTGCAGGCAAAGCCATGTTTTCTTCTTCGTCCTCTCCTGGGTCAGCACAAATTACCACTGCTGCTACACCCTTCCCTTTATGGTTTGGGAGTGGGTTTCTTTGGACCTCCTGCTGGGACAATTCTAAAGTTCCTTCCTTTATTCTGCGGTGCACTAGTCTGCGGAGTGCCCAACATTCTGCGGTGGCATGTTGGACATAGTTGTGTAAACGACAAAAACGCGGGTCCCTCCTTTCTTCCTCGGTGGGCTCTCTGGCAACCTGGTTAGGTTTGAAAACGCCATCCGCTATCCATTTGTCTAGCAGTACGTCTAGCTCCTTTGAAATGCATGGTATTGGCGGGGGATTATCGTACTCTTTCCCGTCGGTCTTCCTCCTCCACTCACCGGTGGATACCGCCATGGCTTGTGGGGCACTTCTTTTGTCCGTGTTTGGTTTTATGGACTGGGCAGTTTTTCTTGCCTTTTGTAACAACTGCGCGAACTGGGAGATTTCAAGGTTTTCTAGGACTGCCCTGTATTCCCTGATCATATTCGTCATACACATCTCCACCAACGTCCTTTCCTCACAATGGTCATAGCAGTCGAGTGCTATGTCCCTAAATCTCTTGATGTACTCCATCAAGTCTTCACCATTCCTTTATTTAGTTGCTTGTAATGTTGCAAGTGTCATCGTTTCTTCTCCGTGAAAGTACTTGGTACAAAATACATCCACCATGTCATCCCATGTTGGGATCGATCTTGGCTTCAAGCCAATGTACTAGGTATAAGCCCGGTCACACAATGATTTAGAAAATTCTCGAAGACACAAGTCCTCATCTGCGGCATAAGGTCCAAGCGTATCAATGAACTTGCTTACGTGCTCAACAACACTTCCCTTCCTGCCATCATACTGTGCGAATACTCGCGATTCACACCTCTCGGGGTATGGTTTACTGAGTACCCTTAGCGGGTATGGGGGTCTACGTGCGTAGAATCTCTCCTTTGGCCCTCTGGCTCTCTCTTGCTCTAGGAGAGCTGCCACTTCTGCCATAGTAATAAAACGTTGATCAGTATTCTGTGGGACGCCTCCTATTAGTGTTTCTTCCGCTCCATGTTCTGGATCATGTTGGCTTCCTTTTTCCTTTGTTCTATCCGTTTTTAGTTGACGAATTTCTTCCATCATTTGCTGTTATGAGTGTTGTAAGGCCTGCAATACTTCAATGAAAGTGTTGACATTGTCTGCGGGGATCCTCGGAGGAGGTTGGGGTACAGCCCCTATCTCGTTAGCACATTCTGCTTGATTAGGCTGTGGTTGGTGGGGCGTTGTAGTGCTGGACTCTGCTTGTGAGGGTACAGCACTCATGTTGCGCGTAGTTCTGGACTTTGGAGGCATTCGTTTGTGTGGGCTTTCATCCCCGTCTGTTTCTCAACTCCCCAGCGGAGTCGCCAATTTAATGTAGGGGCCTTTTTTGTGTTTGGACTGGGTTGCCTCCTGTGGTGATGGGCCCAAATGTTTTTTCTGAGTAGGGAAGTTGAGACCGGCCCAACTGTAACTCACTTTGGGCCGGTTTGTGCACAAACTTTGCCTTGTCTGCCAGGAACACCCTTACGGCAAGCGGAGCTATTACAACAAGATTATGACAGGCAGATATAATGACAATGAAAGGAAAAAAAAAACAGAGTGCAGTAGCTTTCGTTAATAATAAACAACCGAATATTATAGTAATGATAATGGCAATACTAACAATGGCTTTTATAAGAAAGAACAATTGATTGAACGATGATGGAAGTTAATCAAAAATAAACATCAAGCAAAAAAAACGGGTCTGTAATGGCAAAAAGATCAAAGAGGAAGAACGCTTCTTCTCAATGAAACTAACCTCCCAGGAGAATATCCTGCCGTGGGGATTAGTGACTTTGAGGGAATCGGACTTGAGTGATAGATGCCTATGGAAAATTCTTACTGCTTTACTGTGCCTATAGAGAGTGGGATTTTGAAGGGGAGAGGAAAGAAAAGATCTATTGGTGCATGCCTATTATCCTTACTATTTGTTTTCTTATCCTTCCTTCTTTTTTCTTTCTCTTTTCTTTCCTTTTTAGTTCTTTCTTTCTATGTTTTTTCCCTTCCTTTGTTTTTCGGTCCCCTTTACAGGGCATGGCAAGGGTCCTTTTATAGGGCCTGCCGTGATGGTTTTTTACTATTTCACCCCCTAACGGCCTTTGTCTGGTCTGGGCATGCTTGCCGACCATCGTCTGTACACTGCTTGCCCTTGCCAGACAAAAACCAGTTTGGTTTTGTTTCTGTTCGCCGTGGCACTGTCTTCTGTCATGGCTTAAATGCTCTCTCTCTCTTCCTATGGCATGCACCCAACATTTCCTCCCCAATCTTACCTCTTTTGGGCGGTCTGTCATCCCAGCAAGATGTACCTCCCAAAAGGGTTTGGACAGGGAACGTAAAATAAATCTTTCCCCCCCTCCCCACCACCAAACTGCACCCCCCTTTACCTCTTTCTACTGACCCATGGCCCCACCATGACCCATATTGCTTGGGTACAGGCTGGTGGCACCTGGGCCTAGCGCATGCTTTCCTGTTATATACATTCAAAAGCCCGCCTGCGGCCCGTGTGCTTGTTGCGCTCTGGAGCTTTGCTTGCATTCGTCTGCCATGCTTCTTTGTTCTTTCATGTGGGCCGTTCTGTACTTTCACTACTTCCCTTTGGGATTGGGCTTTTCTTAACACTGGGTTCCACATTTCTCTTGGCCTATTTCTCGATTTATGTCTATGTCTTGTTTCATTACTTGGTATTTCCTACCACGACGATATGTTCCTGCTAGGTCTCTTTTAAGCCTGCCGTTCCATTCTTTCCCCCAGTGACTTAAGAGAGCCTACTGGTGTTCTTACTCATGGGCTCCATTGTCCCTTTCTTTTTTCCTCTTTGGGCCTGTGGCCCTTTTACTTTCCTTGGGCTTCCCCGGCCCATTTACTGACTTTGCTTCCCCATGGGCTTTTACTAACTTGATTGGGCTGGCCCAATCTCCTCATACTTATCCTTGGGGTTTATGGGCTTGCCATCAACCCCCTATTTTTTTGTTTACATTGCCTTTAGGCCTGCCACGGCCCATTCTCACTTTTTCATGCCATACTTTGCCCATGGGTGTCATTTTTCTCTTTCCGGGCCCTTTGGGCCCATTTACTTCCTCAAGACCCATTTATTCATGTTATGGGCCTGTGTTCTATTCTTCCTGCTGCTTGGGCCTAATAGTCTTTATTCTATTCCTGCCACTCTCATTGCCTGCTTTGCTGGGTTGGGCTGGCTTTACAAAGATGACCCTCAACAGAGTTACACTAGGTCTATATATATAAGCACACATACATTTTTTATTTTAATTGGTTAGACACACATACATACTTATATATTGGTGAATTACGATGCTCTTGAACCTATGACCTCACCCTCCTCAACATTCTTTGTGGGTAGTGGTTTAGCTAGTTGATGATATATATGTGATAAAATCGCCTCAGTTTTTCCAATTAGATGTCAATAGAGTGGAATGGAGAAACACTAAAACAATTGTAGGCTTAGTGGTAGCCCAAAGTGGGAGTTCTCAGTTTTGTGCACTGGGTAAAGGCATAGTTTGCACAAATGGAGGCAGTGGTGGTATTAGTTGCCCTAGAAGAAATGCTTGTGATATTTTCAGAAGGAGAGGTACATAAAGTTTGTTGAGGGTCCATAGCCAACCTCAAAAAATATGGGACTAAGGCTTGGTTGTTTTGTTGATGCCATATATGGTGGTGTTGGTTGTTAATGGTTGCAATGACCGATGATGGTGGAGGTGATGTAGTTGATGCTTATATGGTCACTTCCTAGCATAGTTTTTCATAGTAGTGGCAGTCTCATCAGATTCATGGAGTAGGTGGTGGTGATGTCATCAGCAAAAAATACTTGTTTTGAGTAAAAGAAGCTTTTCCCCCTTCCGGTTGTGAGAAAGTCCCTTACTATCCATGCTATAATATCCTTTCAAAGAAATTTATGCTTTGAAATGCTATCTAAAGATTTAAAAGGCTGGCTTAGTTAATATTAAACCTAATAATCACAAATTACAATAGCAATTAAGCAAACCCAAAAATTTTATTGAATTTTAAAATTATGTAAACATAATAAGCAAGTTCATCCAAGTCTTTTAGAAACAAAATTAGAGCTGCCAAGATGGGCCTTTTGCTGTTAAGAAAAATTCTAGTATTATTGATTAAATATTTGGAGTAGCCATTTATTACTGATAATAGTCTCAAGATTGATTCAGAGAAGAAGATAAAAAAAACTGACCTTGTTGCAAATAAATATTGACTATTAATCTTGAAACCTTTTTATCATTTTTCATGTATCATATTTCATTCTGCTATTGACATTTTCAGGAAAAGGAGGCTGGATGAAATATGTCTTGAAAGATTTCAGCAATACAGCCGAACCTTTATTCAATCATGGATCCTACAAGGTAAGTGACATTTTTTAATATTATAATATATTGTGATACACTTTAGTGAATGAATGTGATTACATGTAGGTTTATGGATATTTTGTGGGTTTTTTTAATAATGTATGTCAATATCTGTGACATTTGGATTTAGGCAATTGCTTGTTTATGAACCTTAGTGGTGGCAAAAACAAATAGCAAATGTTATGGTGGGAAATTGGTTAAAGTGATACCCTAGCAAGTTGCTCGCTAACTAACTGCAACTATGCATGTTTATCTTCAAATAAAAACAAGGCCATGCAGGCCATTAGGCCTGCTAGTAGTCTTTCGAACTGTCTTCAACTGTCAGTAATGCCTGTTGGATTGACAACCGCATCAAATAAATTGTCCAGTTTGTTTCAGTTTTTGGATCATCATCTGAAACTAAGACCAGTTCTCCCTCATTTGTGTCCACCCATACATCCTCTTGCCACCTAGGGTAATAATAAGTAGAGATAAATTCATATAATGTTTCCTTAACACCCTTAGTTTTAGATTTAATATGACCTTACCAATATCAACTGGTTATGTAATCAATAAAAAAATTGAAACCAGGTTTTTCCCCGTATATTTCCAAAATAAAACTGGGTGTAGTTTTAACTTTTAAACCAATGTGCATTTCCCACATAATTCAGTATTGCTTGGAGCCTATACTAGTTTTATTGTGTTTGTGGGTATCTATCTAGCAAATGTCTAAGTACATGCTATTATCTCGGCTGAAAATTTTGATTATGGATTGCATTGTAAAGTGTAGACTACCGCCCGCGCCCCCACCCACCCCCACATCAAATATCCTTCCTCTCTCTAACATGTTTCTGGTGTAGGAAAAGTGTCCGTTGAGGGAAAGGTGGTGAACAAAGCTGGAACACCTGTCTCTGAGAAGGCCGTTGTGCAAATAATGGCTGAAATTCCAAAATATGTATGTAGGTGATTACTCTCCTAAACCAATGCATCTTGCATGCTTAATACAAAAAAATTATATTACTGGTAGATTTGGTGAGAATATATATTAATTTAAGCTCATTTTTTTTTTTGGATATAGAGCAGGATATGAGCTGGAAGCTGCCATTGAACAGCTAGGCGTCAATGTTGCTGGTAAAGTAGCTCTTGATTCAGGGTTATCCACTGGAGGATTTACTGACTGCTTGCTTCAATATGGAGCATCATTTGTTTATGGGGTTGATGTAGGTTATGGGCAGGTAATGTGAAGTTCTAATTCTTTCTTTTTGCTTAGCGAATTTGTGCTAGACAGCATCTGGACGTGAAGTCCCATTCCTTTTTAGTTTTGGATGGTAATACAAAAGAAAGAAAAAATGTAAATGGTTGTCTCTAATTGAAAATGTGATAGGAAATATTTGATGGCAATTCTCTGCTTATTATGATGCTGAATCTTTCTTGCTGTGATATTTTAGGCCTTTCTAATTAGCACTCTTTAATTGATGATTTTCTTAAGTTGCTTTGTTGTAATTCAAAATATCAGTAATTAAAATGCGGCATTTAATTTCCAAAATTGAGGTGCCCATGAGTTACTTCCACTTTTAGAGTAATTTTGTGAAGCTTGGTAAGTAGTTTAAGTAGTCAGTTAAATGAAAAAATTTGTAAAGAAGGAATATCCTTATCTTGCCAAAATCTATTTAAAATTAGTAGTATTTTTGAAGGTTTTGAATGTCCTCAGCACGTTATTAATTAGTCTTTTTGGGATCTGTGTATGACTGAATTACTATTATATGCGGTATAGCTTCCTCATTGGTTTTAGACCTTTTGAATTTCAGGTTGTAATTCTTTTGGAGTGTTTTGATACACTTCATGTATATTGAAACTCTCTTCTCTTTTTAATAAAGATTCATTTACATATGTTAGGAAAAAAATCATTATAGCCTTTGCACATGAATTATCCCAAGAGCTTGATTTTGAGGCTCCTTGTGGATCTTGAGACTTAGATACCAAAAGTTGATATTTTATTATTAGCCTTAGAGCTTGTCTTTCAAGGCTTTTTGGGTCTTAGAATGTAACACTAAAAGTATTTTGTCATTTCATTATTCTAGAAATGGTTTGTTGAGAAACACTTACCCAGTCAAAGTTTGTAAGAGGATCCAAAAGGTTGAATTTGTTTTTGGGACTACAATGTTTGATTTTAACATAAGATGACTAAATTAACATTTTAGTTTTCCATCAGCAATCACATCCTCTAAAGGAAAATTTATATAACCTTTGGTCTTAAATAAATAAATAAATTGCTTATTGTAGAAATTGAATAGAACTTATGCATTTTTTGATAAGTGAATAGAACTTATACTTAATATGTTGTTAGAACAGCTTCTGTTTTATTTTCATTTTTATGCCACATTTTTTTATTAGTACAGATGCAATTTTTCGACATTTACCCAAAAATTATTAATATGATGATCCTCCCATGTCCACTTTTTTATAAGAACTGTTGATCATTAATGGTTCTATCGGTAATCACTGCTGACTTCTTTAGGTGGCTGACAAAATTCGTCGAGATGAATGTGTTTGGGTGAGAGAAAGAACAAATCTAAGATAGCTTTTTGAACTCCCCCAAAAGGTTGATTTGGTGACTCTGGATCTTTCATTCATCTCAATTCTCTTGGTAAGCTTTCAAATAGTGGTAGAAAATGTAGTATTCTTATGTTTTAAAGAATTTTTTGACCGGTTGTTTTCAACCCATTCTTTTGAAGTATTAAGTTGTTGCGTGGTTATGAGGTTTTTTTTTTTTTTTTTTTTTTCAATAAATAGTTTTTTTGATTCCAAGGGGAGATTTGAACTAGTATCCGCTTCATGAGGTGTGGTTCCCAACCAATTATGCTACCCCTTGGGTTGATTATGATTCTTCTCCTTTTCCTTTCTTGGACTTTTGTCAATTCAACAATTGAACTTTAGAGGCCTATTTTATTTAGAGTGTGTTTTGTTGGAGTGATATTTGGAAGGATGAAAAGAGAGGAGAGAGAGGAAGAAAGAAAAGTATATTCTCTTGTTTACTAGGAGAGAAAAGAGAGGATGGAAAATGGGGTGGGGTTATTATCTCCCCTAGCCCACAAATTTAATCCATTCAAATTGAGAGGAATGATGAGAGGAAAATATCTGGCTAATGTTAAAAAATTGCTTTTTATATAATAGGGATTTAAAAGTAAATTGTTACAAATCACTATATCTTTCCTCTCATTTTCCTTTCCTAACAAACAAAAAAAGATGCCCTAATTTTCCATTCTCCCATTTTTCAATCCTTACTATCCTTTCCACCCTTTCACTTCTTCATCCTCCCTCCTAAACAGGCCCTTAGGCATCAGAGGTGTTCCACTTCTTTACTTATTTACATGTATCACCCCTTCTCTTGATGCTTTAAGTCATTACTACTTTCTTATACCCTTTTCCATAAAATAAAATGATATTTGAAAGAGATTGTACTAGTTATATGTATCACATATTAGTTTTTCTTTTCCACCACACACACACACACACAATGTTGACAATTGCATTTCTAATATTTTGGTTGTTTATTCATTTTCTCCTTAAAATTTTTAGATCTTTGTATGTTATGTACATTTTGAGCAGGTCATGCCTGCTGTAATCAATGTGATGAAGGAAGAGGCAAGCTTAGTTACCTTGGTTAAGCCTCAATTTGAAGCTCGAAGATCACAAGTAAGAAACTCTTATTGTTGTGTATACTTTAATCTTTCTGGCGGTCTCCCTACACAGGTTTCTATTCCCTGCCGTGATATGAAGCTTATTCAGAATATTTTTCTTATGGTTCACATTGACATAGTTTTTACCATTTTTCTGTCCTGCATTAGCACCCCATTCTAGTATAAGTACTGGGAGCTGCGTCGAATTTGATGAAACAGATCTTGTTTTGTGTACAAATTCTTTAACAAAGGCAAAGATCTCTTTTTAGTGTTTCGGCTTGAGACTTAGCTGATTCTTGACATGCTTAACCTAAAGTATGAATTAGTGAAGAATTATGCAAGTTTACACACTTAATTTTGTAACTGGTTGAGGGTTATGATTGTGGGGAAAGCACATGGACATTATGTTGCTAAATAGAATGCTATTCAGCATCAACATTGATTGTTTTTCCTTTTCCGTGAGTAAATTAATTACAAGACGCCAAGATGATGTTACTTGGCACAAGAGTATGTGAGAAAAGTGTTCCGGGGAAAATTTTTTCTTTTGGGTAAAAATTACACGAACCTTCCTTGCAAGTTGAGGAAATGACACTCCACCTCAAACCTTAAGGGAAATCCCTGGTGGTTTGAGGAAATCAACACATTAGTCCTTCTCTTAATAACAGTAACAGAAATTCCAAAATTTGAAAAGCTTCCCTTGACCAAACACTAACCACAGTTTGGTGACAAGGAACAATATCTAACCAAATAAAATTTCAATGACCATGGCTAGGGTTTGGTCAAGGTAATCTTTTCACCATTTGGAATATTATTTTATTGTTAGTAACGGAAGGACTAATGTGCTTAATTTCCTCAAACCTCAAAAGAGGGGAGTGTCATTTCCATTAAAGTTTGGGGTGGAATGTCATTCCCCTAAACCTCATGGGAGGTATGTGTAATTTACACTTTCTTTTTATTAGTATTGTTTGAACTAATGAGGTAGAGTCACTTGAGATGGTTTAGTCAAGTTCAGAGGAGAGTGATTATTGCATTGGTGAGAAAGAATGAGTTTATTCAAGTTGAGAAAAAAAAAATTAGTGGAAGACCAAAAATAACATTAGCAGAAGTAGTAAAAAAGGCATGTTAATTAAGGAAGTAATAGAGAGTATGACTTCGGATGAAATAGAATGGCATAAAAGAATACAAGTGGCTAACCCTGAATAATTTGTTGGGAATCAATAGCTTACCGCAAAAATTTGGGACTAAGGCTTGGTTATTGTGTTGATCATTTGATCTAAAGAGGAAATCTAATGGCTACCCGCTCTATTCTCACCTAAGCCATGGCCCAATGGCACCAAAAGCTCTAAATGTAATGAATTGGAAAAAAATTTCTAAGAAGAGACATGAGAATCGAAAGAGAATCCAATTCACTCTCTATACAAGAAGTAGTCCAGAACATAAACAGATTGATTAAAGGTCACAAACAGAGCATTACACTCATTCAGGAGTTGGGCTATTGCATTTCATCATCACACGTCAAAACAATTAGAGGACAGCTGTCTCCTATTGTTGTAATAGGTTGTCCCACAATTGTATCTGTTTTGAACAAAGATACACTAAAAAGATATTTACATAGGCATATTGTAATCAATTAAAGAGAATTTATCCATATATATATATATATATTTGATAATTCGATAGTTGCAATAGGGGAAAGGAGATTTGAATCTTGGACGTTTCTGTTGGAAACACGAATTAGCTACAAGGCTTTTGGCGAAAAAATAAAACAAATAGATTTTTACCTAGGCTTTTATCATTTTCTTGTGTAAGAACACATTTTCCATGTTAAAAATTATTTATCTGATAAATATGTATGGAATCCTAGTTGCTTTGTCTAAGATTCAATCTTAGACTAATAATTAGACAGTTTTGTAGGTTAATGAGATCATCTTATATGCTTGTTTCTTTTAATGTTTTATATGGGTAGCATTTAATTGATAAAAGCAATGAAGTGTAATGTTTGATGCTAAGAGATCCCATTTATTTATGAATTTAAAATTTCAATTTCTTTGCAGGTAGGAAGTGGTGGGATCGTGAGAGATCCTATGGTTCATCAAGAGGTATGCATATGTCCCTGTTTTGGTTGATAATTGACTTTCAGATTTTCAGATTTAGCCTTATGTCCAAAGAAAGGCTTTAATTTATCCTTAATAAAATAAAAAATAAAAAATAAAAAAAAACAAAAAACAAAAATAAAAACAAAACAAAACAAAACATGTGGTTACCTTCTAGAGCCAAGCCAACTACTTGAATTGCTATGCATTAACACCTCAAGAGAGTCATCAGGACAAGTCCCGCAGCAAATTCTCTCTCAAGCATGAATTTGATAAGACTGATTTGTACCAGGATGAAACTTGGTTTTGTGCAATATTTTTTATTCTTAATTTTCTCAACCTTCCATACTTTTGTTGGTGGGAATTCCTTAAAGTTTTGTTAATTTCCCTTTATTTGTCTTGTACGCCATTATTCATATCATCATTAAAGACATACCTAATTAATAGCCTTCTCATTTTCTCTCTCCCTTATTAATTATTCATAACTTTTAGTACAAGAGAGAAAACAAACCCCCAAGGCTATGCCTATTAGCTTGATGGGCATTCCCATCTTCTTTTGACGACAATGACAGAGTCGAACCAAGTCTTTCAATTTTACACCATCACATTACAAAAACCATCAAGTTTCTCCTCTAGTTCTACCCTCTATGTTTTATTTTTCTCCAATCCATTTCTATGTCATTAACTATGTCAAAAACCCAAAACAATATTGGGAGAAAAGATTATGTAATCGATCAAACTAAGAACAAAAGAAAAAAAATACTAAAACTTTTTAAAACCAGATGTATATATCCACCCACTTACTTCTTGTAATGGTAAAACAGAGGATTTCACGCTCGAAAAAAGATAAATAAATTGGAATAGTTCAACTACAATTCAAACTTAAATGAATATCTCCTAATCCATGACAAACTGCAAGAAAATATGAACTCAAATAGAACTCTTTTTTTTTTTTTTTCACACACAACCACAAGATTAAATATTATTTTTTTCTTTACAACCTATGAATACTATTCATAGGTTGCAAATTCTTTTAGGCATACAAACCCGGATGGAGTAAGTTTTTGCTCTCTTGGGTTGCAAAATAGCAACTAGGGGGTGTTTACACCCCCATGCTAGTGCTTTTAAGGAGCTAGATTTGGGATGGTCAGGTATGAGAGAGAAAGAGAGTCATGTAATAAAGAGAGTAAGAGAGAGAAAGAGAGAGCATTCATTGAGCCTGTTGTTAAAACATTAATGATTTTTTAGAATATTAATGATATGATAATAGCTTTATTTCTGACCATTAGATTGGTAAGGAATCTACTTTTATATAGAGTTACACTAGGTGCAACTTGAACTCATTTCTATATGTGTGTGTGTATATATATATATATATTTTTTTTTTTTTTAAATATTATGTCCATAGTATTTTCTATAAGAAATATTTACAAATAGAATAAAATACTATCTATGGTATAATGTAATTGTAATATAAATAAAATAAACAATTTTTTATAAATAAATTTTAAAACGTAGATTCCGTTCTAGTTACAAAACTAGTACATTGACCCCATATTAGCAACAAAATAGAGTACAAAGGGAAAGATACCAAAACACGGGACAGGATAACTGGATAACCTCCCAGTTATTAGTTATTAGTATTACACTCAAACTAAGCTTACAGAGAAGCTAAACAAAGCAAGCCAAAACATCACTGGCAGCGCAAGTGTAAACAAACCGCACACCCTCCCATCAAAGTTTATTACAAAGTAAACTAAACAGCCAAGCAATCGAAAGCAAACCAAAGTAGTGCATGGCACTAAGAAGTTTATTTCATTCAAATCAGCTGGAATCATTCTGGTCGGTGAGGCTGATTTCATTTGTTAGAGATATATATTAAACATATATTAGCCCAATGTAATAGGCCCAAGCCCATTCCTGCTTGTACTAGTAGTCTAGGTGTTAGTCGCCTATATATACTCATGTTAGGGTTCATTATAACACAGAGGTTATTGTACTACACTCCTATACAATAAAGATGTAGCCCTTAAAGGATTCCTCCGTGGATGTAGGCCGTCAAGGCTGAACCACGTAACCCTCGTGTTCTTGATGTTCCTATTCTATGCTTCCTCTTCCGCATCCACTCTAGCATACACAACATGGTATAACACATTGCGTTTGATAATATTCTCCATTTAACATGGTATCAAAACTAATATTCAACATGGTATCAGAGCCAAACTCCGTTCTTGGCATCAAACAAAATCTCTAGCAAGCAAAGAAGATTTTAATGTGCACATCACCATCAGAAGTCACACATGCTTCTCTGCTGAATCTAGACTCCATGGCATCTTGCAGCCACCATGGCTCAGTGCTGTGTCCAAGATCCATAAACTCAAGCAAAGCCGTGACTCAACTTCTCAAATCTGTGCAAATCCAAGCCTCGCCTGACGAAACCAACACCACAGACGTGATCCACCACCTCCCGCGACCAAAACCCAGGAACACGGCCTCCAACGGCGTCCTCACGCGCCTCCACGCGCCGCCAACAGCTCCGGTAAACCTCCCACGCGCCGCCTCAGATTTCCATTTCCAGGTAGTCTTATTGGTACACGCGCCACCCATACGGCCTCCACATCGACCGATCAACAGAACCTGAAATTTCGGCAGCCATCTGACAACGCACGCGCTTTCACGCGCCACTGAGATTTCGGGCTTCTCCTCCACGCGCCGGTGAACATTGCACGCTCTTGCCACGCACCGGAAAATTGCGGCTGATGTCATCTGACGTCACATGATGACGTCATCACTCCACGTCAGCAGCCACGCAGCACGTCCACATCAGCCCTAGTCCACGTCAGCGACACGTCATAGGATGACGTCAGCGGCCCTGCTACCCGATCCGTGACCCGACCCGGAAACCCGGAACCGACCCGGACCAGTATCCGTTGACTTTGACCCTGGACCAGTTGACTTTGACTTTTTGCGTTGACCTTTGACCAAAAGTCAAAATTTCCGAAAGGGCCTATCTTGCTCAGTTTTTCGCGTAGATTCCAATTTTGGACTCCGTTTCTTCATTTGAAACTCCAAAATTGGTCAATTGGCACATTCTTCATTGTGGTTTCTTCAAAGGCATTCTTCAAGGCATCTCCAAGTGATCTTCTCATGCTTATCCAACCTCAAGCCTTCATCGAGCTTCCGCCTTGAGTTTGAGGGAGGGTGTTAGAGATATATATTAAACATATATTAGCCCAATGTAATAGGCCCAAGCCCATTCCTGCTTGTACTAGTAGTCTAGGGTTTAGTCGCCTATATATACTCATGTTAGGGTTCATTGTAACANAATGACAGAGTCGAACCAAGTCTTTCAATTTTACACCATCACATTACAAAAACCATCAAGTTTCTCCTCTAGTTCTACCCTCTATGTTTTATTTTTCTCCAATCCATTTCTATGTCATTAACTATGTCAAAAACCCAAAACAATATTGGGAGAAAAGATTATGTAATCGATCAAACTAAGAACAAAAGAAAAAAAATACTAAAACTTTTTAAAACCAGATGTATATATCCACCCACTTACTTCTTGTAATGGTAAAACAGAGGATTTCACGCTCGAAAAAAGATAAATAAATTGGAATAGTTCAACTACAATTCAAACTTAAATGAATATCTCCTAATCCATGACAAACTGCAAGAAAATATGAACTCAAATAGAACTCTTTTTTTTTTTTTTTTACCGTTTCACTCCTTTCGCTACCAAAAGGTAACACAGCGCAACCCTCTTTGCCTCTTAAGACTCTATTGTATGTACTATGCTGTGTCCTAGAGCCTCATATCTTAGATTATTTGTTACCAGCCAAGTAGTTTCAGTGTATCTTCTAAGAAGATTGCCTCCAAGAGTTTTATTCCAATAAAGGACTCCTTCAGTTGCATGTGACTAGGAAACTAGATTGCTTTATATATTAGCCCAATGTAATAGGCCCAAGCCCATTCCTGCTTGTACTAGTAGTCTAGGGTTTAGTCGCCTATATATACTCATGTTAGGGTTCATTATAACACAGAGGTTATTGTACTACACTCCTATACAATAAAGATGTAGCCCTTAAGGGATTCCTCCGTGGATGTAGGCCGTCAAGGCTGAACCACGTAACCCTCGTGTTCTTGATGTTCCTATTCTATGCTTCCTCTTCCGCATCCACTCTAGCATACACAACATGGTATAACACATTGCGTTTGATAATATTCTCCATTTAACATGGTATCAGAGCTAATATTCAACATCATTAATTGGTAATTTTCGCGTCAGGGGTATGCCGTTAAGACCTTGACAATGACCGCCACTGCAGGGCTAACCAAATTTGGTCAAACACTCGCTAAAACAACGAATGAGTGTCAAGAAGAGGATCAGGAGAGTAACCACTTTGAAAGCCAGCAACCACTTGCTGTCACTGTAACCAAAAAAAAAAAAAGTGCATTAAAAAAAGGAGTATATATGTCAATTATTATTAAATAAAACATAAATAACTGAACTGTAGACATTTTTACCTGTCAAAAAAAAGTGCAAGAACCAGGAGGAGGCTGTGGGGGTGGGGGATTAGTAAAAGTGTGAGGCATGATGATCATTTTCTCGGAATAAAGCTTTTGTTTCTTGATCATGGGTAGTGGAGCTTTCTACTTATAAACTAACTAGGTGTCAAGTATGAAGGAGCCAAGAAGGTTCATGTAGAAAATTAAGTTTTGGAGCAGTGCTACCCTTTTTTCGGGAATTCCCAAGAATTGCACTTGTTTTTTCAGGGGAATGAGCCGAGAAGATTCGAGGCGGATATAACTATTTTTTGAGAGATGACTTTGTTTTGTTTTGTGGCCATTCTTCATTCTTGTGGTTGGTTAAAGGAAAGTGGAAACAAATTTAAACGAAGACCAATGACCTTGTACAGTCAAAAAATCAAAACCACAAAAAGATTTCTTTGTTGGATTTAAAATGTTAAAATATATTACTACGTAGAGAGTATAATTACTTACTACCCACGTCAAACAAATGGGGAAAATGTCAATTTATATTACCAGATCATCTAATTTGTATATGTCGGCGGATTTAGTTGTAACTCGTGCAGTGCACGTGAGTAATCAATCAGCTGTAATGATCCTATAGGTTAGCTTATCTAACTATATTATTAGTTCAACAACACAAACTACATTGATTGATGAATCTCATCCTTTGTATTTGCAGTTGCACCATGAAGAAAGCCTAAGTGCTGTCTTGGTGTCACAACCTCTAATAAGAGAGGATTACCCAACTTGGGCACGTTTCCAAAAATCATGTTAGGGTTTGTTGATGACAGCTTGTCTTTAACTGCATCAATTGTGAAATCCCCTTCTAATTCTATGGTGCAACCTTGGACACTCTACAACAGTATATTTGCTTTCTGGATTCACAATTCAGTTTCACCAAAGATTGCTACAAGTTTGATCTGCTGCAATAGTGCGTTAGAGGTTTGAAATGATCTCAAAATGAGATTTTCCCAAGGCAATGGATCAATGGAATTCCAATTGTAGAATGATCTTGCAAGCATTTCTCATTGTGAACTTTCTATTACTGCTGATTACTTTACTCAGGTTCTGTTGGGATGAAAATCAGAATTTTGAAGCTTTCCCTTGTTCTTGTACATGTGATATCAATGAGAAATTGACTAAGCATCAAATTCAAGAATCTGTTATGCAATTCTTGATGGGGTTAAATGAGTCTTATGCCCAAATTTGAGATCAAGTATGTTAATGGATTCTCTCCCACATATTATTAAAGTTTATTCTTTGCTGATTGTGAAAGATTGCATTCTAGCCCATTTATTCAAGTTGGGCAAAGCCTGCATGAATGAATGGAGTCACATTGGTGTTTCTCAAAATAGCAGTTCGAATAATTATATTTGTCCCCTTAGATAGAGGATTTATAATTACAATTAAGTCGTCACTTATTTAAATATTGGAAAAATAAGAAAACCATAATAAAATAATATAATTTTATTGAATAATTTAAATATTGCATCAATTAGAAAATTACATGGTCTTGATCGTATTTGTCCACCCTTGATTTGTGAGTAAAATTCCAATTTAAGCCTACATTTTTTTTTTTAAATTATAATTTTGACCCTAGGATCAAGGGAATACTAAATTTAATACAAATTGTGCCCATTGGATGCTGGAATCACCAATTTATGTGTCAAGAGTTGAAATGACCAAAAATACCCTTTGTTGATCAAACTTTGATCAAGTTAACCAATGGTCATATGAAGTCAAAAAATCATCTAAACTCCAAAATCCATCGTTTTACATTAAAATCAATATTTTTAATCACTTTTCCCATGTTTAACCAAGTTTAATCGTGGTCAACCTGAATTTGACATTTATTTGATGAAAAATTCAACCATTCGATTGAGATAAATTCAAGCCCATATCAAAGATTACATAATTCACTTTTAAATGACATATCACATGCCTATATCAGACTTATAATAAGCAAGATGATTACAAAAATAATGAAATTGTGCTTAACGCTTAGCCAATTTTGAGAGTAAGTATACAAAGCTTGATCTAGATTGAATTGTAATCAAATAACCATCAATTCCCAATATAAAGAGGTGTTTGAAATATCTTATTACAAACTTCAAATAGCTATGGTTGGATTGCAAACTTCCACTTAAATCAAAAGAAATTTACAAAGCGAATACTTTAGAAAGTAAACATAACGATCTTTCCATCAATGCCTCATTTGAATCAAATGGAGGTCGGAAAGGCCAAAAAGCAATGTACTAATGTTGCAAAAATATGAAAAATCATATGAGACTCACAAGAATCAAGCTGAGGTTCCCTTTTTACACTCGGATCAAAAATTTTGATACGTAATTGAAGAGGAAGTGATTATCTACATCCCATAGAAAATAAAATCTCAAGATCACTTTCGAATTGTGAGATATCGCATGTACAAAATATACAAGAATCAACTTTGAAGTCTCTTTCCATTTGGGCTAGCCCACTTTTGAGGCCAATAGCTTTTTACAGAGTACACCAAATGAAATAAAGTTGGATCTCTTTTGGAAAGTACATTGTAAGAGCTTTCCAATAATAGCAAGAACATCACAAATGGAGTCCTATAAGGCCTCTAACTGAGTGCACAAAGTTTAGTATCTCCAAACTATGAAAACTGGGTAGGGATATGTGAGTGACTGCGCCCCCAATCCAAACCTTTCAAATAAAGGTTTTTGGCACTTGTCCCATGAGAATGGGATGGAGTCATGTTGGTTGTCTCTCAAGAGATAGTGGGGAATTCTACTATTATTGTCATCTCTCCTAGATCAAGGGTTGTATATTAGAGTTGCCACTTATTTTATTAAAGAAAATAAGAAATTAAGAGAATTGAAAAGATACATCATTTAGTGATGATTTGAAATTGAAATTATACATCTCTTTGATAATAACTAAATATTACATTACTTTGGTCCTAGATACAATCTACAATAAAAGTAAAATGCTTTGAATCCTAGCTACAATTTAAAAAGAGAAGATTAAAAGGGTAAGTCTAATCTACTAACCATCGATCTAAGTTCGGAGCTTAGCTTACAGCCTTATAAGATTGAGAAGTTGTTAGACACTCAACCTACCTGGTAAAACTAGTTTTCTAGACTATGGTAGCCATTGATTATATCTCATCATTCAAACAATTTATATCATCAAAAACATATGATTGCAAAGATTGAAACAAACATTGATAAGGATGGTGGAAATGTGTGGGGTGTGTGACAAACCATAATCTAAGAACATATGAACATGTTATTTAGATTGACAAACTCTAATTCTAAGAGCATGTGAATGTGTTATTGAAATTGGCAAACACTAATTCTAAGAGCATGTGAACATGTTATTGAAATTGAAAAACCCTAATTTAAGAGCATCACCATCCTAGATCTAGCATGCTAACAAACAAGAACATGTAAAAAACCTAGAAACTAAATATGATTCAATCTAAAAGGCTAAGGCATAAAAGTAAAAAGGAGGTTTAAAAATCTTACCTACATGCAACACATTCCAAGCACCCCAAACTAAGCAGCACCTCAAGAGAGAGGAAGAAATCTGAAATTTCCGAAGATTTTGAAAAGCATTCAATATGCTTTTTGATTTGATTGTTACAATATAATTTGCTCTGTTGTTTTAAGAGAATTTTTGTAAGATTGACAAGATGACGATTTTTGGGTATAGGCAAGTATGCCCCTTTTCTTATACAGCTTTCTAAATGCAAAAATTGATTGTTTTATCGGTGCAGGTATTGTTTGATTCTTCCAGATATTTGTTTGTCATTTGAAAACTACTCAAGATGTATGTCATTTATATTGAGTTTGCTGTTAATATAGAATATGTAGACACATTCAAGTGTTTTGGTATAATTTTATATTCAGCAAACGCACTGTCACAATATGGTTCATTTCAAATATGGAAGAGTGCCTGGACATTGCTATACCATGATTCTTTGTCTTTTAAAATAGTGCATGACTCTCAAAAAAAAAATTTCTTCATAAAGTTAAAGTTCTCCTGAAAAAGATAGTAGGATAGTGGATTGTCTGGATACCTATATTTTGAGGTGCACTATACCAGTGTTTCTCTGTGTGTGTGTGTGTGTTTGTGAATTACAATGAAAATGAAAATTTGCCCTTATTACAGAACGTCATTTTATTGGTATGTGATTCTCTCTCTGGCCAGTCTTGTCTATTTATGTTAGCAATTTATCTTTTCAATCATATGCCTGATTTTATTTTAAAATTCACAGGAATTTTGGGTTATAATGATCTTCAAGAAGTTCAGGCCAAATGACGCACCTCACACTGTTCTGGTCCTTCCACGAAAGCTGGAATGTATATTTTCCTTTTCTTTTCTCTCTACTAGAGTACTAGTAGTATGATAGGTTATTAATTCTTGTTTAGAGCATCCACAGCAGTGGAGCAATAATTATAGCTATTTAGCATCACAAAAAACCACTTTATCTATTTTACCTACACACATACTACAGCAGTGGTTCTATTTTAACTTTCAACGCAATAAAATAATATAACTATCACAATAAAATAATACACCCCTACAATAAAATAATATATCACAATACCAAAAAAAAAACATCAACAAACCAACCACAGCCACCTCTGCCATCACCACAGCCACAGCCACAACCCCAACAACCACCACCACCACCACCACCACCACCACCGGCCACAACCACCACTCTACTTTGGCAACCACAACACAACATAATATATAAAAAAAAAAAAAAAAAAAACAAACCATAACCACAATCACAAATTCCACAAACACCATTTCTATTCTCAATTCATTGAATCAATCACTTCTAAACAACGATTCCAGGCATCGAGCTCCCGGCCGGAGTTGTGGGACCCAGATTCTCGATCTTAACCGTGGCGGAGGAGCTCAGATTCTCCGTCTTGATCTTCGTGTTTCGAGCGGAGCCGAACCGGAGCCTCCACCTGCGTTGGCGGCGTTGAGGCGAGCTTTGGTGAAGGTGCGAATGGAGGAGTCGTCTTCATCGGAGTTTCAGCGTTTGCGGCTTCGGGGGCTTCGTCGTCGGAATCAATATGGGCGATGGGGCTTGGGGTGGGTCGGCGAGCTGGGTCGGCGGAACAGATCGGCGATGAGGGAGTTGGCCGGCGAGCTGAGGGATGAGGGAGATGAGGGAGCTTGGCGGCAAGCGAGAGAGAAAAAAAAATTGAGGAAGAAGGAAGACAGAAGAGAAGCTGGAGAGAGAGAGAGAGAGAATAGGAAATATATATTTAATGAGAGAGGAGAGAGAATTGTAATAAAAAATATTTTTTTTTTTACCTGTGAGCTACAGTACACATCTAAATATAGATGTGTACTGTAGCTGTGGAGCTAAATCTTTTAGATTTAGCTCCACTGCTGCGTGATGGTTTTTGTGATTTTAAGCTAAAAATATAGCATTATACCTATATAGCACCACTGCTGTGAGTGCTAACACTGTTTTTCACCCTTTAGTCTATTCCCTTTTTATGGTACTTTGATTGAGCAAAATTTTGGTGAGCTAGCCCATTTAATTGATCCGTAACTCACCATAAGATTAAAAAAAAAAAATCCGTATCAGTTTTCAAAAACCTTCTCTCACCATTCTTGCACCGCAAACTCTCAATCCTCTTACTTGGGCACATAATCATTCTCCTTCATGGTAGCCATATGATGCCTCGCTCATTCTCCTCCTCCTCGCTATCATACTTCAACTCGGGTGGTAGACTTGGCGACTTCTGATCCATGATCCAAATCCCTTCAGATTAAATCTGAGGATAGCTTTTCAGCGACAATTTGGTTCAGGCCGTTGAGTTATTAATAGATCTCAGCATATCGAATGAGTTTAATGGGGTTTTTTCAATTGGATGTAACAAAATTGTCTGGTTTTAGGGTTGTTATTGAATGGTTTAGTTTTTGAAGCTATTGTTGCAGCTAGATGGATTATCAGAGAAGGATGAGATTTTGTGTTATAAAGATGGGAATAACATTTGGGAGGAACATGTATAATCATTCCAGCTGGATTTGATGGGGTAGCTGGGCCGCATTTCCATAAGTCTAAGTTTATGTTTCTTCAACAAGTGTTGGGTCTCGCCTTATCTTCTTTTACTTGTAAGAAAATAGGAGAAGCTAGTTATCACTTGTCAGTATTGTCTAAAACACTGTAATATTTATCTAATACTATTCTAAACCAAAGTTAAGTGAGGGTTTTAAAGTATTTTATAACGAGTTATGTGCATCTGTTTTTGTTATTTTTTACTTTTCAGCTTTCACATGTTCTTTACAACAACACAAATCCTCCGGTATATGTTTATATCCCACATTTCAACTGTCCCCCAAAATCCTCTTTTTTTCTCTTTTCTTTCTTCTCATTCTCATCATTACAATTCAGTCAATTTCTTTCTCTGTAGAGGTGAGGTTGGTTCTCTCTACAATCTAGAGTCTCTAATTTCATCAAAGAAATGGTACTGATTTATTTTCCTAATATTCTCTTCCATTATGGTTTTCTGTCAATCTATGAATTCCCATTCGTAAACCTTTTCCTCTCTATTTGTTGAAATCAGGGAAAACCCTTAGAAGATGAAATTCTACCCGACTCTTAATGGTTAGTGATTTTTTAAACTCAATCATTTTACTTTAATTTTCGGGTTTTTCCACATGTTCTGTTATTTGTAAGCAGGGAGTTTGGAATTGTGGGATTTTGAATTATAAAATTATTGCTCAAGGTTGATTTTTTATTTTTTCCGTTGAAGAGATAGGTAGTGAGTATATGAATGAGACAGGTTCTTTCATAAGGGACATATATGGTTCATATGAGGAAGGCATTTTCCTGCAATTGCAATCTTCATATCTTTCGGTTCTTTAACCTGCCATCTGGGGCTCTACAACTGTTATTCTTTTTTGACGGAGTCCGACAACAATGCACTTTTGAGTTTTTGACAATTGTTTCATTGTTATGAACTTTATTATGTGTGTTTAAAGAGTTTGATCCTGTTTTTTTAATTCCTAGGTGATATAGTCTAAAAATTCATCATATATACCTAGGTGATCATTGTGTTTGCATGATGCAGTTGTTATCATTATCATAAGATGCTCAGTTATTATAAGTAGTATGTATGCATATCATTTTTAATCATCAGTTGTGAAGTTTGTTTATTAGAATGTTTTTTGATGCAACTATATTTATTAGAATGTTGTGGGCTATAGTTTTCTAATGCCTTTTGTAGTACCCAAAAAAAAAAAAAAGGCGGGGGGGGGGGGGGGGGGATCATCAATGGTGAAATTGGGCTTCATCTACACAACTAATAAGAGGAGATCTCTTTGATTTCAACTTTTTATATGTTCCATATTACGCTCACACCAATTATGATACCTCAAATTATATATTTTCCCTCTACTTTCTGTTTCATAAATAACCATTTTTTCCTTTTACACTTTTTGTTGTCAAATGTTCTAGTCTCATGGTTTGATTGTTGTGGTTCCTAAGAATGTTAGAAAAGGAAAAGATCAAAAACAAAAGAAAATGAAATGAAGTTTGTGTAATTAATTGTGAGACTGTTTGGTTTTTGAGGTAAAAGATAATATAAGAAAAACATCTTACCATGATGATGACAGTAATTATCATTTTTGGATTTCATCATTTTAGTTCTAAGAAAACTCAAAATCATTCTCAACTATTACTTGTAAAATTATCTGTTAGAAATTTTTGCAAGAAGCCATCATGTTCATGTCTTCTCTATTGTTTTCTTTTTGTTAGCTTGAAAAAGAAGGAAGCCCAAAGGATGGCTAAACCTCTTCTTGAATGTGAAAGAGGCTACAGAGAAGCATCTTTTGATATGTGTGAATACTTATCAGAGGGAGAGAGTTTACAAGTCTGTAGATGGCCGGTAGGTTTTGCAGCTTGTTTGGTTTCCAATTTTCATTTCATTACCCTGATCATTGGCTAGTTCAATCATTGAATACTGTTTTTTTTTTTTTTTTTTTTTTTTTTTGGTCTTGTATGGTTCTTTTCACATACTTTTGTCTATGCAGTGGCTTGTTCTGAACAAGCAGTTGAAGAAACCACTGCAAATCAGGTGTAATCTATAAAATATGCCATTGGAAAGTTATCTAGCTATGATCATTGGTATTTCCAATTCATCTCCAGTTGTCCATAACTTTCATAAATTCTTGAATTTTGAAATCCTTATAGGCTTTTTAGGACTTTTGGTGGTTAACTTTGATTTGCTCTGGTTTGGATTGGTTAATTTTGTAAATCAAACCAGCTGGTCTTAAAGCTGGTTTGTATAGTTTATGCAGAGAATTTAGAGTAGTGGGGTGCATAACATGTGACTTAGGTGTTTGTTGTAAGAGTTAAATAAGGAAGCTTTGTAAGCACCTTTCACCTTAAGTGAAGGCAATTTTAGCATATTCAGTTTGCAATTTGGCTGAATACTCTCTCTTTTTATGGACGTTTTTTGGTGGTTCTTTGCACTTTAAAATTTATCACTTTTATGAAGCCTTCATTAGCATGGAATAAACCTGTATTGTACATAAGAGATTTTTAATTCTCATGCTCACAGAGATGAAGAAACAGATATTAATAGGTAGCTGTTACTTTTGTAAATTTGATTGTTTGGAAGAACTGCTTCNCCCCCCCCCCCCTCTTTACTTTACTCGCTCCTCTTATATAGTCTTCATCGTCCTATCTTGTTCTTCCATCTGTTGATCATCCATTTGCCTTCCTTCTAACCGTCCGTCCCATCAAAGGCCTTATCAGCACTCAAGTGGTTCACCCTGATCAACGTCGCCCTGCTAAGGGGTTACATCCCCATTAATGCGGCCAGAGGAGTTAGGTGAATGCATTAAGTGTGGAGGTGACAACTTGCTCTGGGCTTGTCCCCACCTAAAATTATCCTCAATATGTCGAGGACGAATAGGTCCTCGGCGTGGATCCAAAAAAGAGTCTCTCCCTAAATTAGCCTCGGATGGTCATTCTTCCTCGGTGTGGGCCTTGGGCCTACTACAAGATGGACTGAGGCTATCAGGCCCACGGGCCCCACATAGCTATTTAGCACCACTATTGCTAATGCTCTAATGTGCCTCATGCTTGTTAGCAAGATTCAAACACAACTTACACCATGTTTGGTTGGAGGGATTATAGGAAGGATGGAAAACAATGGGTGGAAAATGGTGTGGAAAAAAATATTTTCTACTGTTTAGGAAGTAAAGACAATCAGAGAGGATGGAAAACCGGGAGAAAATTTTCCTCCCGGGCCCACCAATTTTTTTCCTCCCAAATCGGAAGGAAAACTGTGGGGAGAAAACTACCTTAAAGTGAAATTACACAAATGCCCTCTCCACTTACCCTCCTCACAACCACAAAGGCTGTTCTGGAATCAAGTAAAAAAAAAAAAAAAAGAGACTGAGAGCTGTAGAAAAAAAAGAGAGAAAGAACTTCTTGAATGATGGAGAAAAAGGAGCCATCAAGAATCCAATTACAAAGCCCACATGACTATGAGCCGAGCACCCAAGTCCTCCTTTGCCAATGGGTATGGAGGAAAAAAAAAAAAAAAGAAACACAGAGAGAGCAAGCTAGAGAAAAGAAAGAGAGAATGAGAGTGATGGATCATTTGCTGGAAGCCTGGAACGTGTGTGGAGAAAAAGAAAAAGAAAAAGAAGGGGGTGGAGATAACAACGTGTGGAGGAGATAGCGTAGAAAAAAAAAAAAAAAAAACAAAACAAAAAACAAAAAACAAAAACGTATGGATGAAATGAAAAGGGGGAAAACAGAAATAGTATAAAGCATAAAAAATCCTAATTGAGAGATGTTACTACAATATTTTTACAATAAATTTTAAGTAACAGATTGTTATTAGTTAATATTGATGAGTAAAAAAATAATTTCAGTGGTGAGTTCAAATTATAACTAATAACAACTTTTTACATAAATTTTGTTGTGAAAGTATTGCGAAAAATGTTGTGGACGTAACACTTCTTATTGAAAAATATAATTGTTGGTAAATTTTATATTATTTAATGAGTACAAATAAATCTATTTTTTACCTATTATGTAACAAGGGTATAATAGTCAATTTATATAAACTACTTTTTCTATCCTCTCACTTTTCTTTTCAACCAAATAAAAGAGTTTTCCATCCTTCTACTTTTCCATCCCTCCAACCAAACACACACGAGGAAAAATTAAATATTTTCCATCCTCCTATTTTTCCATCATCTCACAATTTTCCATTAAATCCTCTTACTTTTTTATTCTTCCAACCAAACAGACCCTTAGCAACAAGAGCTTCATTTCTAGCTTTCAATTGAAAAAGGTTTTCTCTGGAAGCGTAAGATATAGTGCGCCAATTAACAAGAAGAAGTTTTCTTTTTCTTTTTCTTTTGAGTAAATTACAATAACCTACCTTAAGGTTTGGGGTATTACCGAACACATCCCAAGGTTTTCCAAAATGACCAATTTGGTCCTTAATCACTAACACTGGTCGAGCACCGTTTACAATACCATTTTTTTTTCCTTTTTTTCCTTCTCTCCCTTCCCGCTAGAAAATCTCTCTCTCTCTCTAACCTCCAGGTCTCTCTCAAATCTCTGAAATTCTCATGGCTGACACAGACCCACACGCTACTAGACCTTTGTTCTTAGTGGATCCATCATCTTATGGTGGTGCTGGCTGAGGTTCACCGTGGAGGAGCCTGGTGGCTCACCCTCTCTTAAACTCTCTTCTGAGTTCTCTCTAACCGGTGAAACCCATGAGTTTGGTCACTGGCAACACTACCACGCAAAGGACTTCCCGATCCCCACTGCAAATTTGACGCCATCAACGCCGTTTATTGGAGTTTCGTCCCTCTCTCTCAGATCGAAACCCACATGGTGATGGTGGTGGTGCTTTGATCTGGATCTTGCCTTCAACAGACTCTCTCATCCTCTTTGTGGCAGTGTTGTAGATTGTGGCTGGCCTTTGGATTTCAGATTTGGGTAGTGTTTCGTCAGGAGACGATGAAGGTCGACGATGAAGCCGATCTTATGATATGGTGTGCTTTTTCTATTATCTCTTATGAGGTTGATGATAGTTGGGGTTGTGTTGATTTTCTATCTTGTTTGGCTGAGATTTTTGCTGGTTTTTTGGGGCTTCTGTTGGGGTTTTTAGAAGATTTCATTGGGAATTTACAAAGAGATTTATGTTTGTTGTTTGGCTTGGATATTTGCTGTTTTTTTGGGGGGTTTCTATTAGTTTGAAATGGAATTTTTATTTTTATTTTTTGTGATTTTTGCTGGTGTGTTGTTGGAGGTTAGAGACAGAGAGAAGAATTTTTTGGCGGGAAGGGAGAGAGGAGGAAAAGTAAAAAAAAAAAAAAAAGTTTAATAAACGGTGCACAAACAGTGTTAGCAACTAAGGACCAAATTGGTCATTTTTAAAAATCTTTGAATGTGCTTTGTAATAATCCAAACCTCAGAGTAGGTTATTGTAATTTACCCTTTTATTTTTATTTTTTTTCTTGGATGGAGCCCGCAAAAAATCTCCCTGCAATTTATTATCAATAGCATTGCAAACTTTGACAGGGAGATAACAACATTGCATAAAAAAATTCTGGAATGATGAGAAACAAGTCTTTTCAATGAAAAAATTAACGGTATTACTATTCTAGCCTTTGTGAAATTTTCAATTAAATTAAAATATATGATTCCATTGACTAATAAAATACAAATAATTTTATATTTTTCAAAGAAAATTAAATTTGATGACATAACAATATAAAATTTAATTAAAGAGTCTAATGTATAGCACTTAAAAAATTGTACCAATTTCTTACATCCCGAATTAATGAAAAGAAAAGAGACCACCCATTGTGTTTTGTAAATATAAGCTCTAAGAACGACAAAAGCCAAGCCAATTTATCAAACTAGTAGTAGTAGAAACTTTATATCTTAGTGCAAAAAAAAAAAAAAAAACCATATGTATTTGATTTTATATCCACCTTTGTTTGAGAGGAAAATATTGAAATTTTATCATTTCAAGGCATTGGTAAATATGAAACTTTTATTTCTTTTTGTATGTTTGATGGTAAAAAAGATAGAAATATTCTAAATCCAAATATTTTTGTGTGTTTATGTTTCTTAAGTTTCATTAAAATTATATTAATATTTTTAAATATAAAACGCATTATATGATTTTTATCTTTTATTGTATTAAAATTAGCTTAAGGTTTGCTATCATGCTAGGTGTGATGAAAATTTATACAATTATATGCAATGATTTACAAATATGTTGTTATAGTGTGGACAACTTGGCATTGAAGTGTGTTTACAGTATTATTTAAACTTTTCAACATATAAAATAAAGATGACATTAAAAAAAAAAAATCATCACATCTTTTATTTTCACGGGATGCGTGAGAATAAATAATTATTTTGTAATTGTAATATAATGTATAATTGTTCTTCAAAATTTGTTGAAGATAATTTGTTTTCCCTAAAAATTAACCAATTGCTATTTGGTCCAATTAGGTCTACTTTAGTTCACTTCGATCTAATTTGGTTCACTTGGTCAATTTTGGTCTCTTTCAGGCCATTTTTGATGTTGCAGAAACCTGAAGAAAGCATACACAATGCTCTCTTTGATGGATGGAAACTAAACTGTTAGTTTTTGGATAGTAAATCTCGAATCCACAAGGGGTTTCTTGAATCCACCAGAGAAAAAAACTGACAAAATGTCTGTGTTTATTGATAATAGTTTAATTTGCTTATGACGGCATACAAAACATTTAAATATTGAGAAAAAAGTCTAAAACCCTAATTTGCATTAATTATGCAATTAGGTGACAAAATACCAAAATTTACCAAAAATGGCAAAATTGAGTTAAATGCAGAATTATAAACTACTGACTTTAAGGGTTGTCCTAAAACAAGTAGGGTCTTATTCTGATTTTGAGCAAAAAGTATTAAGGAAACAAAAATGACTATAAATAGTAAAATTGCAATTTTTGAGGGCTAAATGGAGGAATTCACCATTTTTAGAGGGTACCTCATAGCAAAGTAACGACTATTGCTCAGAAGGTTGTTTCACTTCAGCCTACTAAATTTCATGCGATTTCGACTCTGTTGCCTAAATGATTTTTACTAGTGCTTATTTGTCTTGTGAGATTTTTGGCGCACTTGGGAGTCCAAAATGGCCATGGCAGTCTGTTTTACATCAATTTTGGACTAATTGGTTTTTAAATTGATCCTTTTTGTAGGTTTTCTTTTCAAGTTTAGCTCAAAAATCTATTTTTTTTTCTTAATTTTTGGGTTGAAAAGTATGAGTTTTTATTATATTTGGGCTAAACTCTTTAATTTTGAGTTAAAAAATACAAACAAATAGGCCTTAGAAATTAGAAATATGAGCCCTAAAATTAAAATGCAATAAAAATGATAAAATATTCAAAAGTCTTATTCAGTCCACTTTGGTTCTATTCGGTCTACTTTGGTCCATTCTATTCACTTTGGTTCTATTCGGTCCATTTTGTCCACTTGAGTCCTATTTAGTTGACTTATGTCCACTCTGTCTTATTCAGTCCACTTCAGTCCTATTCGGTCCTCCTTGTTACCATTCAGTCCTATTCTGTCTATTTGATCCACTTTGTTCTATTTGGTCCATTTGTGTCAAATTTGGTCCATTCAGACCATTTCGAACCATTTTGGTGTGCATTTAGGGAAAAGACATATTTGAGTTGAGAGTACCTATTCTAAATCCAAATTTCTTTTTAAAAATATAGATCTCAAACTCTAATTTCTAAACTCTTAAACATAGCATTTATTATTACTACAATTTTGTTGAGCCACATTAATGTAGCATTTCAATCCACTTCGGTTTGACTAAATTTAAGTGAAAGTCTTTCTAAACCTTAAGACTATGAATATACAAATCTAATCTCTAGGGTAGTTACTCATTTCTTTTAACATCATTACTTTTAAATGAATTGCATAAGGTTGATTATACCTTCAAGCAATATATATATATATATATATATAGATGTATGTATGTATGATCTTCATGTAAATAAATTATTCAAAATTTTCATTTTATCTTAAAAGAGATTATTATGATAATCAAAACTTATAACAAATTTATATTGAATATATATAATTTATTCTTAAAATTTTATTTAGATAATTTGTTTTCTCTATAAATTAAACAATTTCAAGAATTAATTTTCATCACTTTATTTTTACAAATATATAATTTTTAATTGATATTATTCTTAATGAAATGATCCATATTCTTCTAACTATTGTTATTATGCATTATATTTTCCTAATTTCTTTTGGTACAATTAAAATTTTTAAGTTTCAAAGTTATTATTCAAATTCTCATTCTTTTAAGGAGATTATTATGATAACCAAAACTTATCATATAATTACAATTGATATTACTTAAATAATTAATAGTACTCTTAACCCAAAGTTGTAATTTGCCTTGCTTAAGTAGGTATACCTAATTAGAATGAGGTGATATGAAATGAAGAAATTGACCAAATGGAATGAATAGACCTAAGTGGACAAAATGGACCAAATTGGATTGAATAGACCTAATTGGACTGAATAGACCTAAGTGGACCGAATTGACTAAAGTGGATTGAATAGACCTAAGTGGACCATATGGACCAAATTGGATCGAATAGCTCGAAGTGGACTGAATGGGCCAAATTGGATTGAAGTAGATCGAATGGATCGAATTGGATAGAATGGATTGAATAGGTTGAACAAAGTGGACCATCTGGACTGAATGAACCGTATTGGATTGAATTGACCGAAGTAGACTGAATGGACCTAATTGAACTGAAGTGGATCAAAGTAGATTGAATTGGACCAAAATTGAGTGAAGTGGACTGAAGTAGACTGAACCAGACCAAATTAATTAAATGGATTGGAATGGTCTAGATGTCGATCTGTTATTAGCATAGCCAAGATTGTATTTTGATATAAATTCAAATTCTTACTTCGAAAATAATCAAGTATTAACTCAAACCATAACTATAAGAGAGGGATATACTACTTATAATGAGGAATTAAAAAATACAACACCAAAATGTATGAACCCAAAATAGAGTTTTAAAAATCACAATGGTTCATCAATATAAAGTAGAGTTGCAAGAAAGAATTAAAAAATGAAGAGAGAGAGAGAGAGAGAGAGAGAGAGAGAGAGAGAGGGAGAGAATAGCCACTTTTCAAGAGAGAATGTGAGGGAATTATATTTATAGAAAATAATGTGAGAAGAAAAAAGTAAAAATAAGAAATATTGTAATAAACACCAAATTATCCAAGTCATATTATGTAATAAAATAACATTATATTCTTATATACTATCTTTATATATAATACAATAGGATTACATCTATGAAGTCAAAAATAAGGAAAAAAAAAAAAACTTAAAAACATAACTTAATTACATCAACCCAAAGCAAAGTTCCAAGTAGTACAAAAATTCATCAACTTAAAATAGAGATGCAAGAAAAATAATAAAAAAATCCACCAAAACATGGAAAAAAATTGGGAGAGAGAATTAACCTTATGTGTGTGGGAAAAATATGTATAGAATGAAATAGAGAATTGTAAATTTATAGTAAGAGGAGGAGAAGAAGAAAAGCCCAAAATTAAGGAAGGTAAAGGGATGTAAGAAAAGTGATATTAAGATAGACAGAAGTGGAGAAATGAAAAGGTCAAAGAGAGGGAAAAAAAATAGAGAAAGTATAAATTTAAGTTGAAAAATTAACTAAAAAAAGAATTTAAAAAGAGAGAGAGAATGTTGGAAATGAGTGGATGATGTGGCTGCTGATGTGGCTCAATAGGAGTGTGGCAACAAGAAATGCTATGCTTTAGCTTTTAGATATATATACTAGTCTTATTACATGAGCTTTGCACACGATTAGGCTCTTTTTTATTTTTTTTTATTTTGGGTTTAATGAAATAATGTTTAAAAGTGAGATAGAGATAGTGTCATAATTTTTAAGATCTTCTGTATGTGAAAATTGATAAAAGTTCAAAAGCCTAAAACTTATGAACTTAAAAAAAAAAAAAAAAAAAAAAATAATTTTTAAGATCTTCTGTATGTGAAAATTGATAAAAGTTCAAAAGCCTAAAACTTATGAACTTAAAAAAAAAAAAAAAAAAAAACTCTTTTAACTTGTTTGTGTTTTTAAATTTTAAATTATTTAACTAAATGATAGGGGTAATTTGGAGAGTTTAAGAATTTGAGTGAGGAAATTTAGGACACAAAATGATGAAATTTAAATAGAAAATTCTGTTATTAGTATTATAGATTACACATATGAAAAACAATCTAAATTTCAAAACTTTAAAAAACATTGAAAAATAAGTTAAGGGTGCATTTGTTTCGACAGTAAACGAAATCCGGAAAATATTTTACACCATGAGATGTGTTTGGGTTGGCCAGAAAATTCAGTCAAATGGAAAATGATATCCGTTGATCGTAAAATATCAAGCCTTGAAGTGTAAAATCATTTACGCTTTGATTTTATCTTCAAATTATTTCTGAAAAGCAAGAGAGCTTAAGTGCACACACCCGAAGATAGAGAGAGAGAGAACTAGAAGGGAAAGTGAAGAAGACAACTGATCTCGTCGCCGGTATCAGACCCACCTATCGATCTCGTTGCCGTCGCCTCCTTCATACCCACCCAAGACCGATCCAGCCAAAACCGATCTCGTCCTCGACCCACCTAAGACCGAGCTCGTTCGTCGAGCAATGCCCAAACCACAAGGTGTCATCTGAAGTCCCCTCCAGCTTCGTCGTCCCCTTCATTTTTTCTTGTTCAAACTTAACCTGATTCGTCAAACCCCAGATAGCACCCCAGAATACCCATTTGTCAAATCCGAGATTGCACCACAACCCAGATCCACCACGACACCCAACCCCAGATCGCACTGGTCTCGTCGCACCCCAGCACCGGCGATGCTCAATCTCTCTCTTTCTTGATTTACCTCTCCCTTTTCCTCAATTGTCGATCACTTTCTCTTCCTCCCTCTCTTTGTTTGACCAAAATTTTTGAGTTTAGTCAGTGTTTTATTTTGATTTTTATTTCTTTTAAAGTTTATATATTGAAATTTTCTATAATGAAATTTGTTTGAGAGTTGAGAAAATGGTTGAGAAAATGTAAGAAACAATAGGAAAATAATATTTTCAGAATCCAACCAAACATTTGAAAATATTTTCTTAAATAATTTTCATAATGCAGCAAAACACTTGAAAATATTTTCTTTTCTCGAAAATATTTTCACCTGAAAATATTTTACACCCGAAAAATATTTTATACTGAAACAAACGCACCCTAAGTAAAGACAGACTTACATAGGAATTTGGATCAATGAATCTAATTTAGCAAAATATTTTATTATCTAAAAGGATATAGGAAGAATTCTAAATTGAATTTAGTTAGATTGAATTCCAAAGAAATATGTGAGGAATTATGCATATTAAGAAATTAACATAAAGCATAAACATAATTTTAAAATATAAAAATAAATAAACACGGATAAAATCTTAACAATCAAAAGAAAAAGTAACTTGGAATTAGATTACATTACAATACATGAAAGACATATTTTGAATCAAATTCTTCGTAGTGATAGTTAATTGAAAAAATCAAAACACTTACAAACTAAATCATAGAATAAACAAAACCAATAACATACAAAATAATTAAAAAGTTGAGATTTTAAAAATAAAAAATAAAAAACTTACCTAAGAGAAATCAAGAATTTAAATAGGTATCCATTGTTTTGCTTCTTTATGGTAGACTTCCTTTGGCATAATATCCATACATGAAAGTTTAGAAACAAATAAGAATAAGTAAGACGAATTTATTTAATTAAGTGTGCCTTTGGATAAAACCACAAAGGCAAAACTACATACATGAAAATTTAGAAAAAAATAAGAATAAGTAAGATGAATTTATTTAATTAAGCGTGCATTTGGATGTGTGATAGGCCAAAAATGTCTTGACTCATTTGATAAATTAATCAATTAATTAGTCAAGTGAATTAATTAGATTTAATTACATGAAATAAGTGTGGTAGTACAAACAAATCACTGACTAAGTTAAAAGAAGTGGAAGATAAATTTGACACAGGTTTACAAATGGGGAAAACCACAGAGGAAAAATTCCATTGGGTGAATTTAAGGTCACCACTCTCGAGAATCTACTATTATCAAAACAAGCGATTACAAGTAAATGAATCTCAGCACCTAATACCAACCTACAGTTGAACTTTATTCCAATACACAATTAGACTTGTGATGTAGTGGTAATCTCTCATTTCAATGCACGAATCTCAGTACATGACTAACCAATGATGCATGGATCCCAATAAGTGACTAACTCCATAGCAACCCTTTAATTGTTGTAGTTAATTTTCAGCAGCTTTACATAGAAACACCAATAAGATCTTTAATGATGGTGTGAAAGATTTTGCTTGGTTACATAATCTAAAGGCATACAAGAAACGCCGTAAGAACTCTTAAGTGGTTTTGTAGGAGGAGGCTAAGGTTTCAAAAAGAAAATCTTATGAAGCTCTCTAGGGTTATGTTTTTCTTTTTCCACTTCCTTTAAGTAAGAGCTTAATGAGCTCTTCTATTCCAAATATGTTTACACAAACCTTGGGCTTTCCTAGTCCAATAAGGATTATACAAACCCATAAATCTTGGGTTTTCCTAATCCTATAAGGATTATACAAACCAAAAAAAAAAAAGCATTTTAGAATAAAAACGTTGCTGGCTATAGTCTAAATCTCAGAAGCTCGATAAATTGAGACATGTGTCGAGTTTTAATGAATCTCAACAGATCGAGCTTCTGTCAAGACTTGCAAATTGCACTTTTCTTAAGCAGTTCTTGAGTAATCTTCATGTCTTCAATTTAACCACTTGTAATGATTATCTTGAACCTTTTTAGATTTACCAAAATACAAGTAAAGTGCGTTTTATCAAAGGATATGCCAATTACATAAAAATGTCCTTAACAATGTGGATTAAAATTATAAATTATTACATTATTCAACTTATTTTTGCTATTATTTATGGTTCTTACTGCATTTTTTGGCACTATTCATGAGTTCTACTGTACTATTTCAAATTTTCAACTAACTTTTATATTTATCTATAATGCTTTTAGCAATAAGTTTTCAGTTTCAGCAAAATAAACGGTATCCAAACAAACCCTAAAACTATCAAATACAAATAAATATGCGTAAGTTGCAACTTAAAAAAAAAAAAAGAAAAAAAAGTGGGGTGCAAGAAGGATTAATTTTATGGAAAGATCATTGGTGAAAATATATAAGTTTTGAAATTTTGATTATTTATTTTTAGTTAGAGTAGGATTATTTAAATTTCTGAAACTTAGATGATAAAGTTTTAGCTAAACTAAAATTTATCCATTAAGTCAAGGAAATATATCCTAATGATTAATAAAATATATACTTTTAAAATAATTAATAAAACGTAAGATGCAACTTGAGGGGGAAAAGTGTGGGGCCTTATGTGGGCGATTTTAGATTTTAGTTTAGAATTTATTTATTTATTTTTTAAAATTTCTAGGTAAAGAAGTTAAACAAAATTTTTTAATAGACTTTAAGTTGGATAGAATTTAATTTTTTTAAAATTTAAATGATTCTGTTTTACGTAAATTAAACTATTTTTAATTTTATCCCTTAATTTAAAGAAATGTATCTTAATAATTAATAAAAAATTATTTTAATAATTAATGAGGGTAGTTGTTTATTAAGAAAGGAAATTGTTCCCCAGAGAGAGAGAGAGAGAGAGAGAGAGAGAGAGAGAGAGAGAGAGGAGAGAGAGAGAGAGAGAGAGAGAGAGAGAGAGAGAGAGAGAGAGAGAGAGAGAGAGAGAGAGAGAGAGAGAGTCATATAAATTTATTAACTCCTATGAATCTATACAATATGTATATCCTTCCAATACAAATACATATGCATAAGTTGCAACTAAAAAATAATAATAATAATAAAAAATAAATAAATAAAGAAAAACATGGGGTGCAAGAGAGATTTTATGGAAAGACCATTGGTTAATGTATATATGTTTTGAAATTTTGATACTAGAATTTTAGTTGGAGTAGGATTTAAATATTTGAAACTTAGATGCATGTTGTATGTTTTGTTAAAACATTTATTTGTTACTTTATATAAAGAAATTGATAAAAACAAATAAGTTGTTGTCTTTATCAATTGAATCTTAGATGCATGTTGCATATTTTGTTAAAATATTTATTGTTACCGTCTTTAAATAAATCTCTATAAACTGAAACTTAGATGCATGTTGAATGTTTTGTTAAAAAACTTATTGTTATTTTATTTAAAATGCATATGGCATATTTTGTTAAAATATTTATTGTTATTTTATTTAAAGAAATTGATAAGAACAAATAAGTTGTCATCTCTATCAATTGAAACTTTTTTTTTTTTTTTTGAGAAGGATATCAATTGAAACTTAGATGCAATTGCCTATATCCACCTACTTCTCATGCGCCTTATGTTATAATGCTCACGTTAAGATTTCTGTTAACATAGGCGGAGCTAGGGGGTGCCAAGGGGGGCATGGCCCCCCCCTATCTTTTGAAATTTTCCATTAACTTTCTTCTACATTTTGTAATAAATCTAAAACTTACACAAAAATGTATTCACCAACCCCCCCCCCCCCTAAGAAAATTTCTTGCCTCCACCACAGTTTGTCAAGGCTATGAATTTTTGATACTCCAGGATTTACACATTTGCGTTGAGAACTGCTTAAGGTAAAGACTTTCAACCTTTGTTATTTTATCTAAAATGCATGTGGCATATTTTGTTAAAACATTTATTGTTATTTTATCTAAAGAAATTGATAAGAACAAATAAGTTATCGCCTTTATCAATTAAAACTTAGATGCATGTTGCATGTTTTGTTAAAACACTATTATTATTTTATCTAAAAAAATTGATAAAAATAAATAAGTTTTTGTCTCTATCTAAAAATTTGTTTTTATCAAAATATTACTGGAATTTAATGAAGTCACTTGGTGTAACCATGACATCTAAGCCTAAATCTTATTATATAGTATATGATATGATATAAATAGATGCAATTGCCAATGTCGACCTACTTCACATGCACCTTATATTATAATGCTCACATTAAGATTTCCATCAAGGCTATGAATTTATGATACTCTAGGATTTACACATTTCTGTTAAGAACCGCTTAAGGTAAAGTCTTTCAACCTTTGTTATTCTACCAAATCTTTTTTTTTTTTTTTGAGAAATATTCTACCAAATCTAAAGATACTAATTTTGAGCATTAAAGAAAAATGAAGAAAAAATTATTTATCTTATCAAACTTATAGATCATAATTTTGGACATTAAAGAGGTGGAGTCAAATTTTACTACGTTAGAACTTCATACTTTCTCACATGAAATCTCTCTACTTATATATATATATATATATTATATGAGAATCAATTCCGAAATCAAAATCTGTGCCACATTTAAGGGGAGATTTGCCCTTGCGACATTCTATTTTGTGATTAAATGAAGGATTTCTGTTGACCAACTTGTCCCAAACCTGTTTGAAGGATTAGTATAACAAAGTTTCATCTTCAGATTTTTTTTTTTTTTTTTAAAGAAACCGTCTTCAGTTAATTTATGTAACTTGGATAAAGGAATATCTCCTATTGTTGATCTATTGTGGCTCATGATGTAGTGATATTATCTTCCTTTTAATAAAAGTTACAAGTTTCTTATAAAAAAAAAACAAGAAAAAAAACTTTCAAGGAACTTTCTGACATAAACTTTTTAAAATAAGAATTCCAAAAAACTAAAAGGAAAAAAAAGAAGAAGAAGAAGCTAAACGTGTATCAAATCCAAAATTATTATAGAGACTTAGTTTTGTTTATTTTAAAATTATAATTTGGTACATATGATGTGAGACTTGGTTAACTGAAGAAAACTGAAAGGCCAGTAATCAACAGCCAGCTTGATTAATTAAGGGTCATGTTAACGGGTACTTTTAAGATAATTTTTAATACATTCTCAAAAAAAAAAAGATAATTGTTAATAAATTATTTTAAGAAAGTTTTTGAAGCATTTTTATGAGAAATTGTAAAAATGATTAAAATATTAATTTTTTTTTCTTTTTCTATAAATTTTTTTCTAAAATAGTCCACTGACAATGTCCTAATGCATCCATTAACTTTTCCTATTAATTAATTTGTAGCCGTCCTTTTTGAACATCCTTTTTGAACATTTAATTTTTGGCGGTTCTCTTTGAACATAAGTTGTAGCCATTCTAAGGACATTCTGGGCTTTTGCCCCTAATTTTTTTTTTTTATTTAGCAATTTGCCCCTATTTTGAAACTATATAGGGAAATGCCCCTGTTTCGATACTCGATTATCTTAAAATCGAGTTTCAATGAAATACTCGATTCGTAGAAAACCGAGTTATGCTCGATCAAACTTTAAAATAATAAAAAAAAATTGCATGGAACTCGACTTTCGAGAAATCGAGTTCCATGCAAATTTTTTTTATAAGTGTGATCGCTTCATATTCAGGGAAACCTATAGTGGCATTTTTAAGCCCTATAGTGACATTTTTTAGACCTATAGTGGTGTTTTTTTGCAAATTTTTTTAAGTTTGATTGCCCCGTACCAAGTTTAGGGAATCCTATAGTGGCATTTTTATGCCATATAGTGACGTTTTTAAGCCCTATAGCTGTGTTTTCCTTGCAAATTTTTTTTTTCATAAGTCTGATTGCCTCATACGAGGTTTAAGGAGTTCTATAGTGGCGTTTTTAAGCCATATAGTGACGTTTTAAGCCATATAGCAGCGTTTTCCTGCAATTTTTTTTTTTTTTATAAGTCTGATTGCCCCATACTAGTTTAGGGAGCCCAATAGTGGCGTTTTAAAACTCGATTTCTATAAAATCGAGTTCAATGCATTTTTTTTTTTTTTTTAAGTTTGACCGGGAATACTCGATTTTCTACGAATTGAGTATTTTATTGAAACTCGATTTTAAGGTAATCGAGTATCGAAACAGGGGCATATCCCTATATATTTTCGAAATAGGGGCAAATTGCTAAAAAAAAAAAAAAAAAAAAAATTAAGGGCAAAAGCCCAGAATGTCCCCGTTCTAATCTAATATAATTCTATCTCTTCCAGCCCATCCTTGGCTCATTTCCTCACTGTCTTTCACAGTAGCAAAAATTATTTGGTATGTTACTTTGTTTGAAAAGTGATAAAAACTTAAGCTTATTTGATTTTATAACTTCTTTTTCATATTATTTGTTAGGTTTTTAGACCCCTTAAAACACAACAATTGGATTAACCTAGTTTATTAGCCAAGTGATTAACTTAGTCAAATTATGCAAATCTAGATTAACACAATCAAATAATCATATCAAGATATAAAACAGTGGAAATATAAAGAACACAAAGATATGATCACTCAGGAAAACCAAACTGATAAAAAACTTGGGGAGGATTTAACCTAACTATATTCAAGGTAAACTTGAATCCACTATATGAAAGAATCGAAGTTCATACAAAAGGACTTACAAGCACCCACGCTCGACTTCCTAATGCTACCTACTAGTAGAACTTACTGACACAGCCATGTGCAAGCTCTGAATCCCCGGACTTATTCTTTCTTGGATTCTCCAATCAAGTACAAGCACTCCTACTTGCGTTTCTTTAAACTCTAATGGCAGCAACTGAGTTGATCATCAAGGTGTAGATAACATTTCTACCTTGAAAACCCTAAGTTTATGTGAAGGAAA
This sequence comes from Quercus suber, assembly GCF_002906115.3. Classification (NCBI taxonomy): domain Eukaryota; kingdom Viridiplantae; phylum Streptophyta; class Magnoliopsida; order Fagales; family Fagaceae; genus Quercus; species Quercus suber. The sequence goes on from NW_027069473.1 coordinate 2,275,020, forward strand.
GCTCCTCAAGGATCTCACAAGAGATTCACACAAACTACAAAATATGAGCAACAATACAAGCAGAGCAACTCCTAAAACGTGGCTAGGGTTTTGCCTTATATACCTAGGGTAAAAATATAAAACCCTAAACATTTAATGAGATAGGACTGAGTTGGAAATTCTGTAGAAAAAACATTCTAGCCAACTTTCGATCGATCGAGTCTAACATTTGATCGATCGAGCCAAGCCGAAATGTACTAATACATTTGTAGCCCTCTCGATTCCAACGTTACATGAATTACACAACTTTGAGCAAGCCTAAATAAGATTGAACATATTGGTTTGATCATGGTTTGCCAACATTACACATTAGAGTTCTAAATATATCAAATCCTAAGTCTTTAGAACCTAACATTATTTATAGGGTTTTATGACACTTTTTGATATTATTTATAAATTTTATTATACTATTTAACTAACTTTTAACTCTTTTTTTAACTAAATAAAAAATTTTCATTTCCAACTAAATAAACAGTTACCAACACCCTTAATGGGTTCTTTTGCCATGGAAGTAGAGAAAGAGCTTCTTCCCCTTCTCCGTATCTACAAAGATGGTACGGTTGAGAGACTTGTGGGCACTCCCTATGTGCCCCCATCGCCACAAGTACCAGAAACTGGAGTCTCATCAAAAGACATCACCATTTCGCAAGACCCCTCCATCTCTGCTCGTCTCTACCTCCCAAAACTCGACCAAACCCACCACCAAAACCTCCCCATCTTGGTCTACTTCCATGGTGAGGTTTCTGCATTGAATCCGCCTTTTCCTCCGATCATCATCGCTTCCTCAATAGTTTGGTCGCTCAAGGTCATGTTGTTGCTGTATCAGCAGAGTATAGGCAAGCTCCTGAGCACTTTCTCCCCATTGCTTATGAAGATTGCTGGGCTGCACTTCAATGGGTTGCATCACACGTCATAGATGATACTAATGCTGTCAACAAAGAGCCATGGTTGATGAATCATGGTGACTTTAGCCGAGTTTTTCTTGGTGGTGATAGTGCTGGAGGTAATATTGTGCATGATATGGCAATGAGAGCTGGTGTTGAGAGCTTGCATGGTGGTGTTAAAACTTGTAGGAGCTTTTCTTACACATCCTTACTTCTGGGGTTCAAAACCATTACGGTCAGAGCCTATTGAAGGACATGAAAAGGCTTTGCCATACCGGTGTTGGAACTTTGTGTATCCAAATGCACCCGGTAGTCTTGATAATACAATGATCAATCCCACTGGTGTAGCTAGAGCACCTAGCTTGGCTGGACTTGGATGTTCTCGAGTGCTTGTGACTTTGTCCGAGAAGGATGAGATGCGGGATAGAGGTATTTGTTACTATGAGGAATTGGTAAAAAGCAGGTGGGAAGGAGAGGCTGAGTTGGTTCAAGTTGAAGGAGAGGAGCACGCTTTCCATATCTTGCATTTTGAGACTCAGAATGCAAAGACTTTGGTCAAACGCTTGGCTTCCTTTCTCCTCAAGAAGTAATATTTTTGTGTACTGCTGGGAAAATAGCTCCACTTTTTGGCTGCTTTGAGACTAGAGGAGCTTTCGATGAATGTAAGGGCATATTCAAAGCCCATGGACTTTCTTTTTGGTTCTTGAACTTGGCTGTTTGTACTTGAAACAACCACGGTTAATGAAATGTGTCTGTACTTGAAATGCCATAATTTCACATGCCTCGATGAATGTAAGACCATATCCAAAGCCCACTTACGTACCTTGATGTATGTAATTGTGAATGAAATCCTTTCTGTTGTAATTTTTTTTTGAGGGTGTATCTTTCTCTTTTGTTAGAAGAGAGGGCAATTCTTCGGCCTATCTCTTTAGCCCTTTGGACCGCCTTCTGCCATAGATTTGAGTCTGTTCCCCTCTTCCTATAGTAGTTCAAGCTTTGGAAAGAGATGGGTCGGGCCTAGTTTTGCATTTTGTTTATAACTGGTTGGTTTCGGCCTTCTTCACAATAAAATGAGGTTATTCAGCCGAAAAAAAAAAGAGTTTTCTTTTTCGTTCTTGGAATTAGATGTTTGTAATTGAAATGATAACGGTTAATAATATGTGTCTGTAACTTGAAATTCTATAATTCAGATGAAAGGTTCTAGATCATAAAATATTCCATAACTTTTTACCATAATTTTGATGTGACAAACTATAAGTAATTGTTTATTACTTACACATGAATTCATAATTTTTTCTTCATCAATTATATTTTATCACATCATAGTTATGATAAAAAAGTTATATAATTTTTTGTAATACTAGATTTTTTTTTTCTAATTCAACGTGTACCTTTTAGAATGGATTATTGGATCAATGTGTTTGTTAATTTGTTTTACAAACTACTCACAATCTTTACATCGCTATTTTTGTCCTGGGAAGAGACTACTAGAGTCTCTTCCAAAATTCCAGGCAGAGAGATGGTCTATTTGACAGAGCACTTAGAAAAACTGTACTGAATAAAAAATAAACCTATTATCAGATGCATGTTTCCTAAAAAAACTCAACTACTTATTTTATTTTATTATCAGAACTGTATATACTGAATCACAGAATAAACCTATGATCGGTTTCCTCTTGTTTTATTTTATCAGTTCTATAAAAGGTTTGATGTTTAATAATATGATTTTTGATATTGTATATGTTTTATTTTTCCACAACCTTTTCCAAGGGATTTCATTTTTGTAGTGGAAATTTTCCCGTGATTCGCTGAAGAGGTTATATACTTATATTCTTTAATCAGTTGCATCATGGAGGTGCTGTGTGTGCATGCATGTCTAATAATGTCTGCTGATTTGGATTTGTTAGAGATATATTAGCCTATTAACATAGGCCCAAGCCTAATTCTACTCTGTGTGCAAGCCAAGTCTCCTACTTGTACTAGAAGTCTATTAGTTTAGGATTTAGTCTACTATATATACACATGTTATGATTCATTGTAATACATGATTTGTACTACATTATAATATATTATTGATGTAGCCTTTTAGGGTTTGCTCCGTGGATGTAGGCTGTTAAGCTGAACTACGTAACTTTTGTGTGTTATTGTGTTCTATACTTTATACTTTTGTTTCTGTATCCATACTAGCATATTCAACATGATGTATTAATGCTAATATTTAACAGGATTCATCTATCATTTCCACAGTCAGTTGGGCTTAAAATATCTGTCATAATTTTAAATCATACAATTATAATTTATATGCAATGATTTACGAATATGTTGTTGCAGTGTCTACGACTTGGCATTGAAGTGTGTTTATATAGTATTATTTCAACTCTACAACATATAAAATAAAGATGATATTTTTTTTATTCCACGCGTCTCATTCTTTTGTCAAGTTTTATTTTTATAAAGTTTAGAGTGATTTTAAAGATATTACAAATATTCATTTATTATATTGTTCAGGTATTACCAATCACATTTTTGACGCATCAATTTGTAATTTTTTATTATAAAATTTATAATACCTTTAGTATACTATTATTCAAAAATGTGTACACATTGTGCTACTTTGTTAGTAAACAAGAATAGTCACTTCTTTTTGGTCATTTTGTCCCTTTTGGTTCGACCGCTACTAGAGGCTTGAGCTTTTCTCATCTGTATTCCAGAATAAATCTTTGAATGGATAATTGTTTTCATTTAATGACGTGGGCATTCTACCTTGTCGCAGTTACATCATTTCAAAATTCCACTCCTAGTACAGATTATTCAATCTACTTTAGACTGGATAAAAAAGAATCTGCTTCTGCGCCATGGTACTTTAGATTTTTAGCTACTACTTTGACTCCCATTTTTTGTGCAAGGTCAGAGTATAACCAACATTCAATAAAGGGGTATTGGAGCCTGTCGAAAGGGCTGAAAAGATTCCCATGAAAAAAATTAGGCACTCTTACAAAATCCAAAATCCAAAATCCAAAATCCAAGCCCGAAATATATCTAAATAATTGAGGAGTTGTTGGTTCCTATTCTAATTTGCTGCACGACAAAACAAATAAAGAAACATATAACATGTACGATTTTGAATGATTGGCTAAAGTCGCTGGCATATAATTATATAATTAAAGATACTAATTTTGGTTAAGATGATTGACAATATATGCTTTGTTAACACTACAAAACAAATAAAGAAACATATAACACGTACGATTTTGAATGATTGGCTAAAGTCGCTGGCATATAATTATATAATTAAAGATACTAATTTTGGTTGAGATGATTGACAATATATGCTTTGTTAACATGACTGACAATACATTATGGGGGTAAGGAAAAGGATTCCTTACTTGGAGGAGGTATCAGAAGCATGGGCCAACTATTACACAAATAAGAAAATTAGTATCAAGGGTAATTCCCCTTGAATCCAAAACCTCTCAAGTTGGAACACTAAGGTGACAAAGAAAAGGATTCTGGGAGATGTATAGATATGTCATGCCAAACCCACGTAAAAGAGGAAGTGTCAAGGTTCAAAAGGTTTAAACCTTTACCCATTAAATAAGCAGATTAGAGAAGGCTCAGTTTAGTAGGTGCGGGTCAGAATATTTTGTTAGAGAGGCCAAATTGTGATACAAATATATTAGTCAAGACTTGAATCAAAATAAATTATGACATACATGTGTAAATATATATACACACATTTATAAACTTAATATTTTAATATTAGAGTAGGTCATAATACATAAATATATTGTATACAAAATTATTAACTTTACGAATTTCTAAAAGTCTATAGTGTCGTTTTTCCTAACCTATAATATCAAGCCATGTGTCTTACTTCTTCCCCGGCTTCTATTTTATAAAAATTTATAGTGTTAATTTTTTTTACCACACACGTCTCATTCCTTTGTCGAGTTCTATTTTATAAAATTTGGAGTCAAGGATATTAATTTATAGTACCTTCAGTATACTATTTTTCAAGAATTTATCTACATGGTGCTAATTTGTTAGCTAGTAAACAATAATAGTCACTTTCGCCTATAAAAAAAAAAAAAAATTTAATAGTCACTTTCTTTTTGTCATTCTGTCCCTTTTGGTCCGAACACAAATAACTAAGGCTTGAGCTTGGCTGTATTGCAAAATAAATATTTGAATGCATAATTTTTTGACAGATAAAAGTCCCTTTCTTTTTGAGCAAAATAAAAGTCCATTTCATGATATGGACAATTCGACCTTTTAATTTGCGGTACGTTACATCATTTCATAATTCTATCGCTAGAAAGAATTATTGGCTTATTTCCGCTTTTAAGTACACACACTCTTCGTTCTGGCGCTTTTGCGCCATAGTACTTTAGATTTCTAAATGCACAAGCGTCTCTCATACTTTGCCTCCCATTTTTGTGCAATAATAAGTCCAAAGTATATAGCAAACATTCAAAAGAGTAATTGGATCGAAAAGATTCCAATACAAAATTAAGCACAACCTGAAATATATTTAAATAATTCTCTCTCTCTCTCTCTCTCTCTCTCTCTCTCACGTATAACAACTTTCTACTCCAATTTGCATGATTGGCTAATGAAGTCCACAGCATATAATCTAACACAAATGTGGTTTGGTTAAGATGATTGACAGTACATTATGGGATTTTTATATTGCCATGTGAATCATGTGAAGTCGGTGGAATCCTCAAATAATACTTAAATTTAAGCCACTAATCAAAAGAACCAAAGTCAATGATCCAAACAGATTGATAGGTGGGGAATACCAGTTGAGCTTTGCAGGACATTGCTATATATCACAAAGTATTTGGAGCTCAATTGTGCAAAGCTTGAACCATCCTCAGCTCCAAAATATGGCTTCCATTGACAAAGAGGTGGCTACTGAGCTTCTTCCCTTCCTCCGAGTCTACAAGGATGGTTCAGTTGAGCGATATCTAGGCTCACCAATTGTGCCACCCTCACATGAGGACCCAGAAACAGGAGTGTCATCAAAAGATATCACCATTTCTGAAAACCCCACCATCCCAGCTAGGCTTTACCTCCCAAAACTTACACAACCAAACCAAAAATTGCCCATCTTGGTCTACTTCCACGGCGGAGCCTTTATTGTTGAATCTGCTTTCTCCTCTGACCACCATAGGTACCTCAATGATTTGGTCTCTCAAGGTCAAGTTGTTGCTGTATCAGTGGAGTATAGGCTAGCTCCTGAGCACTCTCTCCCTATTGCATATGAAGATAGCTGGGCTGCATTTCAATGGGTTGCATCACACTCTGTGGATAACTATGCTGATAAAGAGCCATGGCTGGAAAATCATAGTGACTTTAAACGAGTTTTTGTTGGCGGTGACAGTGCAGGAGCTAATATTGCCTATAATATGACCATGCGAGCTGGGATTGAGGGCTTGAATGGGGGTGTTAAGATTGTAGGAACTTTTCTAACTCACCCTTTCTTCTGGAGTTCAAAGCCAATAGGTTCAGAGTGTACAGTGGAACATGAGAAGTCACTTCCATGTAGGCTTTGGGAGCATATATTGCCGGGTGCACCTGATGGCATAGATAATCCAAAGATGAATCCTTTGGGTCCAAGCGCACCAAGCATAGCTAGACTTGGGTGTTCCCGGTTGCTTGTGAGTGTTTCTGAAAAAGATGAGCTGAGAAATAGGGGTGTTTGGTACTATAATGCAGTGAAGGAAAGTGAGTGGGAAGGAGCAGTAGAGCTAGTTGAAGTGGAGGGGGAGGGTCACGCTTTCCAGATTATAAAATTTGGGTGTGAGAATGCTAATAATTTGAACAAACGGTTGGTTTCTTTTCTCCTCAAGTAAAGTCATCCTTCATGAGGTTTCATGTTTGTGTGTGTGTGAGGCCTTAGTTTTAAGAGTGCTTGAAAACTCAAACTTTATGATTCTTGAAGGCTCTGTTAATAAAGGAAAATTATTGTTTTACGCTCTTTAATTTACATTCTGTATAAACCATGTCCATATTTTCGAGTCATATGGCTTAGCTTGCCCAATTAGAGTTGTGAGATCAATAATAAAAAAAACAATCTCAACCTTCACCTAATGCTATGCACTAACGGCTAATGAAATCAACAAAAATTCTCATAGTTTATTTAGCTTCCGTTTGAAAGCACGTTTTGCGCATTTCCCCACAAAAGCTTTTTTTTTTTTTAATCCCGTGCATTATTTTTGAGACTTATAAGTACCTTCATTTAGTAACATTTTTTTTTTAATAAAAAAAATGAGTCCTACAGTACTATTCACACATTTAAAAATTATTTTGCTATAGTGTTTTCAGTTTTCAGTTTTCAGCAATAAGTAGTATCCAAATAGACTCTTAACCTCCTTTCCCATTTTCTCTCTCCCCTCACTGTGTCTCATTTTTTCTTTGTTTTTCTTGACAGCCAAACAAATCCAATTTCATGAAATTCACAATTAAACAACACTTGATTGTTTGAGCTTAAAGCTATGCTTTAACAACACTACGGGTCTGTTTGAAATCCGCTTATTTTGTTGAAAGTATTATAGATCAAAGTAAAAGTTAGCTGAAATAGTACAATGATACTCATGAATAGTACAAAAAAGTGCAGTGACGCCATAAATAGTAGCAAAAATAAGTTGAATAGTAAAATAAGTTGACAAAATTAATCATACCAAACGGACACTATATCATTAAATTATTATTTGATTTGACATTAGGTTTACCGCAAGAAAAGTTTACTAGTATATATGGAGATTACCCAAGTAGTATAAATGTATTTTCACTAGAATTCAACATTCAAATCTCAAATATGTTAAAGTAGTTTCTCTCATGGAATGATATATCCTACATTAGGTATATATGTCTTCTCTCTCACAGTTGGTGGGTCTCTCAAGAGAAATATATACCCAATATAGGGTATACCTCTTCCCTTCCCACATATAACAAATAATTGGGGACTTATTGGCTCCTTAGTTAGCATGGAAATTAGCTCCTCAACAAAAAAAAAAAAAAAGTTAGCATGGAAATTACAAAGACGGGTATAAATGCACTTTCACAAAATCCAATATACAAAACCCAAACCTCAAATATTATATCGAAAGGACTCCCTATAACATATCACAAATAAATAATATATTGAGGAGTTGTTCGGTTCCCTATTCTAATTTCCACCAGGACAACCTCGACAAAATAAACAAAGAAACTTGATATATATGGATTTGGTTAACATGACCGACTTTGATGGGATTTATACGCTGATGCAAATTCAAGCCACTGAACATAACCAAGTTAGGAAATAGCAGTTGAGCTTTGCACAACCCTGCTATATATCACAAAATATTTGCATCTCCTACTCCAAAATATGGCTTCCAATGACAAGGAGGTGACTATTGAGTTTCTTCCGCTCCTCCGATTCTACAAGGATGGTTCAGATGAGCGATTAATAGTCTCACCAATTGTGCCACCCTCATTTGAGGACCCAGAAACGGGTGTGTCATCAAAAGACATCACCATTTCTGAAAACCCCATCATTTCAGCTAGGCTTTACCTCCCAAAACTCACTCAACCCAATCAAAAATTGCCCATCTTGGTCTACATCCATGGTGGAGATTTTGTTATAGGATCCGCCTTCTCCGCTGACCACCAACAGTACCTCAATGGTTTGGTCTCTCAAGGTCATGTTGTTGCCGTATCAGTTGCGTATAGGCTGGCTCCTGAGCACTCTCTCTTCCCATTGCTTATGAAGATTCCTGGGCTGCAATTCAATGGGTTGTATCACACTCTCTGGATAACTATGTTGATAAAGAGCCATGGCTGGCAAATCATGGTGACTTTAAAAGAGTGTTTGTTGATGGTGAAAGTGCAGGAGCTAATATTGCCTATAATATGACCGTGCGAGTTGGGATTGAGGGCTTGCATGGTGGTGTTAATATTTTAGGCACTTTTCTTACCCACCCTTTCTTCTGGGGTACAAAGCCAATAGGTTCAGAGCGTAGGGTAGAAAATGAGAAGTCTTTCCTCTGTAGGCTTTGTGAGTATATATATATCCAGAAGCACCTGAAGATGAATCTGTTAGGTCCAAGAGCACCAAGCTTGGCTAAACTTGGGTGTGATCGGTTGCTTGTGACTGTCGCAGAAAAAGATCAGCTGAGAGATAGGGTTGTTTGGTTCTATAATGCAGTGAAGGAAAGCGGGTGGGAAGGAAAAGTGGAATTGGTTGAAGTGGAGGGAGAGGATCATGCCTTCCATTTTATGCATTTTGGGAGTGCTAAGAATTTAATCAAACGCTTGGCTTCTTTTCTTCTCAAGTAGCCATCTTTAATGAGGTTTCAAGATTTTCTTATGTTCTTTTTAGGATAAGTATTATTGCACACACTTTTACACCGTTAAAAAATAATAACTAAAATTGTGAAATTGTGACTTGAAGTCACAATTTATTAATAAGCACTACTCTTCTTTGGAAGCTTGACTTTTATGGATGATGGAAAACTTAAGCTTTATGATGTTTGAAAGCTTTTTTATAACTTATTAATAAGCTTAACTTGAAGTCACAATTTATTAATAAGCACTGCATTATATAAGTGATTATGAGAATCCCTAATTTTAACTTAATCAATAGTCTTTTGAGTTTAGAGCTAGTTTTTAACGCCAAGTGGTTCGGGAACTTCACAGCATAATGTAATTAATTAATTTTGTACAAGAGTCACTAGAAAAGGAAGTTGGATTCCAAGGACAGAGCTAGGACTTTGAGTTAAGGGGGGCGACTCTGACCTCTAGTTCGCAACTTCTTAGCCAGGGAGATTTTTTTTTTTTTTTTTTGAATTTTTGATGTGTGCATTTGCTGGGCAAAGACAAAATTATTCTGTTTAAAACTTTTTAAAGGGCCAATTGTTTGTTTGAGTAAAATTGGTTAATTGGACTTTATTTTTTTTAGCTTTGCTATTGGTGATTTTTGTTGTTGCACAAATGTTTTTGGGCTAGTATATGTTGTTTCAGATTTTAGATCTATAAGTTTTTTTAATGGCCTTTAAAATGAGGAAAGTGCTAGAGGTATATTGTTGATATAGTGAGTGATTATTAGTAAATAAAAAAGTGATGTAAGTGATAGGCCCAGATGCGAATCAATAAGAATTTGTACCTCAACAGTTTATAAAAATATTGTAGATAAGTTTGTAATTGTAACGTTATTCTAAAAAGAATCAATAATTTGTTAAGGGGAAAAATATAATTTTATAGAACAAAATATAATTTTAATGCCTTTGTCCCTGTTGGCATCATTAGATAATGAATGAGCTACATAGTTACATTTTTCATGAACTTCTCTTATATACCCTTGTTGAAAGGTTTGGATTGATTTTTCACAAAGTCTAGAGCTCCCCAGGGGAGTTTTTGAATGATTGAGAGATTGAAAGATGACGGAAGTAAGGAGAATAAGAGGATATGGGGTTAATATGGTTTGGTCTTGACAACCTAAGCATTATTATGTTGTTTCTTACAATAAACCCCAAGTAAAATATATGTAGGAGTTAACCTAATTTTACACGGACCCACAATATATTTGGGGTCTCTTGTGCCATGAATTTTCTAACACAAACCCACCAATATCTTTAGCTCTTTTTTTAGGCCCTCACCATCCACCAATGATATATATCAAAAATTGAGGAATCTTAATATCTTTATTGTTGGAAACCCTTGGTACAATTGACCCAGAAAAAACTGAGTCAATTCCCAACACTTTTAGATGAAAAAGTCTCTTCTCACTATACCCCTCCCAAGCACAGCTTTCATCAGAATCTCCTTAAAACAAAATTCATTTGATCATAAATTTTATAAGAAAACATAAATGTGATTGGCCCTATTTTCCCAGGATAATAACTTGCTCATCCAACCATTAGCTTCCAATTTATCCTTTATGTAATTGAATTTTGGGAGGCATGGATAATACCTCTAAACATAAAAATAAACCAAGTATAGTGATTAGGGGTCTCTCTGAATGAGACCCCTGTCTGTCATGTCCCAAACCCAATACTTGGATTTGTGACCTTGACCGGCATGTTAATATCATACTTAAACCCGGTATTAACAAGAACCAACTAAACTTATAAACAAAAATCTTCCCTCTTTCTTTTCATTCTTGTTTCTTTACATTCTTGATATAACTTTTCACTTGATATTTAGAGCATCCACATTTGTACTTCAAGGGATAACATAATCTACCAGTTATTCAAATTCCACACTTTCACATAATAAATCTCTAATTAGACTAAAATATACAACTCCAATTAGAAGATCCTAAAATACACAATACTATAAAGCTAAACATTAAATTGCTAAATTAGGATCTATACTTTTAAAACTAGAACCAACTCCTCCCAAAGCTCGACTAAGGCTCCCTTTGCTCTAGAATAAAACCTACTGGCTGAAAGAGTGGAAGGGCAAGCTACACAATTCAATAAGGATAAGTTACACAAGAATTTAATAAGAATGCATGTGAATCAAATAATTTCATTTTATAAATATTCAGATAGGAGAATATCTTTTCATGAATAGTAATTTTATACTATTCATTGTAATAACTTATAACCTTTCAGACTAAATTTCTTTTATTTATTACAAAGTCACCAAATATAATATTGATTGTTTAAAATCACACACACACACACACTCACACACATATATATATATAGTAGTGTCGGAATTGCATGAAATTTGGCAGGTTGAAGGGAAACGACGTTTTGATCCAAATTCATGACAAGTCATAAGTGTCACCAAAATTTAAAAGAATTATTTCATTAGGGCCCCGAAAACAGTGTTTTTGCTATTTATAGTAATATTTGGCTTTCCTTAATAACTTTTAGTTTTTAAGTCAGAATAAGGTCTCGTTTATTTTAGGACGACCCTTAAGGTTAGTAGTTTATGATTCTGAATTTAACTCAATTTTGCTATTTTTGGTAAATTCTGGTATTTTGTCATCTAATCGCGTAATTAGTGCGAATCAGGGTTTTCAGGCCTTTTTTTTTTTTTTTTTTTTTTTTNAGCCTAATCTACCTTCAACAAATCACTAACACAGTTTCAAAACTTCTTAAAACACTATATATATATATATATATAGATATAGACTTACAAGTTCATGATTTCCTAATTTTACAAACCACAAATACCATTACTAAAAATTCCATGAAGAAATCATGGATTCTAAGGTGAGAGTAGCTAGAACCCTTACCAAGTTTTTGGTTCTTGAGGGAAAATAGAAATAGAATCACTTTTGCATGAAAGAATTTCCCATTTCTAATTGCTGGACCCGAAAGTATGAAAGGTAGAGAGCCTGAGAGAGTTTTTGAGTTTTCTAGTTTCTTTGAGAGAGTATGAAGAAGAAATAAGATGGAGCTTTATTTTTCTTTTGATGTGTGGACCCGTGGTTTGAGAAAAGGGACTCAAGAGAGCTTCTAGCTCTTTCCTTAAGAGAAATGAGAGCAAATTGAGGTGAGAATTCTGATTTGTTTGGACCGATGGGAATAGAGAGGGAGAGAGCTTCTTGGTTGTTCTAGTTGTTTTGAGAAAGTCAAAGAAGAGATGAGGTGTATATTGCATGGCTGGCTAGGTGTTGGTCTTTGGGTCAAAAGAAGATAACACAAGTCACCATGCATGATACTTTGGCATTACATGTGTTGAATTTCAATTGGTTGCATATGTAGGTAGAATTTCCACTATATCCTTCTCTTGACTACCTAATTACAACCTTAACCATGTTATAACATCTCATGCATCATATGTAATTAAAACACCAACTATGTATCTAGTAACTTAAACCACTTAATATAGTTTTGTACATACTTAGTTTATATTCATAATACAATTAGCCATTTAATTATTTATAATCTTTACAATTCTTATTCAATAGCATTATAAAATAATATGATTATTAAATACTCTTCTTTTAATTATAGAAAAGAAGTGGCTTAAAATAATAATTAACCAATCAAACACATAGTTTAACTATAAAGCTAGGTTGGAATTTTATAGTCTCCCTCACTAATTTCCATTTATAAGAAATAATAGGAAGTGAAAAGGACACCATGGAAATACATTAACAAATAAGTCCAATGAAGATTCTTAAAAAAAAAAAAAAAAAAAAAAAATCCAATGAAGAAACTGTTAGTTGGCGCCTTTAAATCCTATTGTATGATGCTATGTATAACATTATGTATGACTTGATGTTGTAATTAATAAAGTCGTTTTATTATTATCTAAAATAATGGTAACATGAATATTAGTATATTATCATTTAGTACATGAGCTGCATAGTATGTGATTTAGTCACAAAAGATATAAATCACAAGTTTTTTGTAAATTCAAAATTTTTGTTCATAATCGGTACTGAAATTGGGCATTTCATCTACGAAAACTATAACATATCAACTAAGATGATTTGTCTTGATCATGGAAGTTGAGACTTCTATTTGGTATGGTGATATGTTTTAAGAGTTAAGAGATGTTGAACTAGACCACTGTGAGATTTATTATTTTCCTAATGACTGTTAAATGAATAATAAATCTCACGACTTTTACTTACATGAACTCTTAATCCTAAGAGAATAATGGACGTGATCGTGAAGTGCAGGTTGCTTTGATATATCAGGAGTGAGATCTAAAGTCATGATCAAAACCTCAGTATATTGGGCAGCTACATTTAGTGTTGATGGAACATATTCTCAAGATGGAATTCATAATCTCTTAATGGAGATATAAAATATTCCCTTAAAATAAGTTTAATAAGTTTGATTATTCAGAGTATTAGACCTAACTACTTTAGTAAGGAGTTACTAAAGTATATGTTTATGAAATTGGATTTCATCAATATATGATGAATAATTTAAAAGATTAAACTAGGTACTCAAGGATTAAGATGTATTAATCTTCAAAGTGACAGTCTACATTTATGACTTTGATTTACTACAAATATTTTATGAAGGGATTGAATGTATAATAAAGTCTTGAGATATAATTTATTAATAAGGCCTAGAGTGCAATTATATTTATATAGTAGTGTAAGGACTTAATTTGGAATGGCCTCAAAAATAAGAAGGAAATGTGGTCTAACAAGCCTAAACAATAATTTTTTAGAGAGTAGGTGAAAGAACTAGTTCCATTCGATAGAAAGACTATGATCATTATGCAGCCAAAGAAGTCTCCCTTAATGTCATCTCCTTTCATGTTATTATACCACGTTCCTTACCTCATTTTCACAGTACACGTGTAGATTCTATCCTGGGAACTCTTTCTGTCCCATCTAACAACCCCCAGAGTCTCCAACTAGCAGCCATCTACAAATATTTTATGAAGGGGTTGAATGGATAATAAAGTCTTGAGATATAATTTATTAATAAGGCCTAGAGTGCAATTAAATTTATATAGTAGTGTAAGGACTCAATTTGGAATGGCCTTCAAAAATAAGAAGGAAGTGTGGTCTAACAAGCCAAACAATAAATTTTTAGAGAGTAGGTGAAAGAACTAGTTCCATTCGATAGATAAAAGACTATGATCATTATGCAGCCAAAGAAGTCTCCCTTAATGTCATCTTCATCTCTTTTAATGTTATATACCACGTTCCTTACCCCATTTTCACCGTACACGTGTAGATTCTATCCTGGGAACTCCTTTCTGTCCCATCTAACAACCCCCAGAGTCTCCAACTAGCAATCATAAGACTGCTTGATTACTGTTCAGGTATTACCTCCACATTAATGCAGCCAGAGAGTTAGCTGGGAAGCATTTAATGTGGAGGTAACAGTGTTAGAAGATATTTGTTGCCTCCCTTATCCCATATCTGTTTCTCAAATACAATACAACCTTGTGAACTATCCAGTGGTAACAATCATTGTTATGAATACCGTTTCGGTGCTCATTTCGGTTTGTCTATTGGAATGGAATATTTCGGTACCGGATTGGTACCGGGTTGTTTCGGCATACTGTTTCGGAGTTACCTTTTATATGCTTTTTTTTATTTATAATTTTATATACTTATATTTTCTTATATATTATTGGTCAAAATCCATATAATTTATTGAGTCTTAAAATTATAAGTCTATATTTTAGATAATATATCAATTTCAAGTCTAAAAATCTACCCAATAATTATAATAATACTTATGATTCTCAAAAAACAAAAATACTATTCAAACAATTTTACTATTAAAATATTCTCAAAAAATTTACTATTAAAAAACCGAAATATAAAAGTTAAAGTTAACTCACTTACTCTCACTGACAGTACCAAAAAATAGAAGCTAAAGTTAAATATTAAAATAGTATTATTATTTATATATTTCGTGTGAACCAACAAAAACAAAGCCTAAAGCTTTTTGTCAAGTCACTTTGTCATTTCCAACACTTAGTCACGTGCTAGGTTCACAAAACAAGAAAGAAGACACAAAACTAGGCAGTGAAAATTCAAAATAGAATTGAAGGACCAGCAGACGAAAAGAAAGAAGAAGAAGAAAAAGAAGAAAGAAGAAAAACTGAAAAAGAAGAAGCAGCAGCTACCTCTGCCATGGCCTGGGTTCATTCCGGCAACCGTCAACGTGGTGGAAACCTGCTGTAAAGGGATGATTTCGTGAGCCATTCAGCTTGTAAGATGATCTGCGATGGGTGACCCTATTAAGGTAATAGCCATTAAGGCAAAATTTTTCTGCATTTATCAGCAGATTCAGTACCGGCCGAAATATGTCTACCGGCCGAAATTCACCGAAACAGGCCGAAATGGCCGGAACGGGCCGGAACGAACCGAAATTTTATCCGAGGTGGAATAAGAGAGTGATTCGTACCAGTTTAAGGGCTGGTACGAAATTTTCCGGCCGTTCCGGCCGGAACGGAACGGTATTAATAACAATGGTAACAATATAATTGCATCTACCTCGGAGTATCATTCCGAGATGAACCTTTTCCTCGGAAGCACTTTGGACTTTCATGTACAATCTTCACATCCTTTTCTTATATTATTCCTACCATGCCCTTATTTAGTCATCCTCGGACGGATTACCATCCTCGGATTGGGCCACTGGGCCATAGGCCCAATTCCTACAAACTTACCAATACCTCCTTAAATAGTTGGCCCCACAATAGCCTCTCAAAATCTCGCTTTTTGTCACCTCGAAAGAAGGGAGATTTTGATATCTTGCTGTCACCCCCTTTTCCTAGTCTCTAAAACACCTTTCTACCTACCCAAGGCGCACTTCTGATGTTTCGGCGTCAGGAGCATGTCATCATTAAATTATGACGGCCTTTCTGTCCCCACGTTCAATGGCAAGATGCCAATCTAACAGCGGAGGGTTTTCAGTATTTATGAGTGGGATTTTTCCCGCTTACAATTTCTGCGCCATTATAAATAGCTTTTCAAATCAACTTTCTTTCCAATTACAACAATCACATTATCGTAGCGTACATCCATTGAACCTGTCACTCTCTTTTACCTCTTCGTGCGTTTATAAATACCACAACCCTATCCGAGGACTTCCTTTTTAAACTTGTAAGTCTCCTCGAACCTTCTTAGTTCTCATTCCCTTTTATTAACTTTTCTTCATAACTTTTAGAAAATGGGTAGGAAAGTCTGGTTGAGACCGAAGAGAATATAGAGACATTTAGATCTAAGTATAGGATTCTCCCAACAGTGGGTTGAGATATGCGTCCCTAGAAACAAGAGAAGTGGTCATCCCTGAATTGCCTTTATAGAGGAGGGATGACCATTCTTATGGGTAGTCTCACTAGAAGTTATTTAGATTTAGTAGGTTACTCCCACACAGTGTGCCTCCCATATGTTCAGGGAGGGCCCCCCCCCCCCCTCCTCAACTATTCCAACCACCTGTGATCGAACCTAATGATCCGAAGAGGAGGAGAGACTTGAAAGATAAGGAAGTGATGGAAACTAGGAGATCTCGTCCGACTCGTGAAGATGAGGCTCAACGAGCTGCGAAGCAACAAAATGTTAGCCATGGACCTCAACGAGTTATAGAAAGGACAACCACTCAGTCCTCGGAGCCCGAGGCTTTGCTCCCCATAGCGATGCTCGGTGGTGAGCCTCTAAGGGAAGATGCATCAATTAGGGACTTGAACGGCGGAATTGGGTGCCACGTCACCTCGGCCTTAGAGGAAACCCTTCTACTTCCCAAGCATATGATCGAGCTGAGAGGTATAAAGAAGAACGAGATTTTCCTCAATGCTAAAAGATATTTGGGCATGGTATGATACCCTTCTTGCTTTGTTTCTTTAATTATAAATGTCATACACACAACTTTATTTATTACATCTCTAACTCATTTTCCTCTAGACTGTTCAAGCCACTTTTAGGCTGGAGGAGATAACTAATTCTTGCTACCAGCAACTAGACGATGAGAGGAAGAAGTGAGCCACAGCTGTGCAAACACTCACCATTGCTGAACAAAGCAATGTACAGCAGAAGAAAAAGTTAGCCGAGGAAGAACATGCTCGGAAGAGTGCTGACTCAGCTTTGGAGAACACTCAAAGGCAAGCCGAGGACCAGAGAAAATGTCTGCACGATGCTAATGATCAGCTGGCAACTTCCAAGGAACAGATATCAAATCTAAAGAAATAACTAGAGGAAGCCCAGAGGCTTAGAGACCAAGCTGAAAAAGCAAAGGCTAAGGCGGAGAAAGCAAAGGTTGAGGCCCAAAAAGAAAAAGACAAAGCCGAACAGCATGGGTATGACATCGGCGTAGCTGAGACAGAGGATAACTTCCGGGTTGAGGTGCTAGCCGTATGCCGAGTATACTGTGCCCAGACTTGGACAGAAGCTCTCAACCGAGCTGGAGTTGAATCTTCTTCCGAGTTGAGAAGGCCAGAAAACGTTTATTTCCCTCCAGCTATACGAGCCTTAAGCCCTTCTTCTCAACCAAAGGAGGCATCCTCCACAGTTGCTGATTCGGCCAAAGAATCCCAAACTCAAAATCCTCCATCTTTCAATCAGCAGTAGTAACCCGAAAAGCCTGAAGTCGCAAAAGACATTTCCTCGGACAAAGCAGCAGAAGGGCCTAAAGATGGTGCAGCTTCTCAAAGTTTTGAACAGGCTTTAGCTTTAACCATCTTACCTGCTGGAGAAGTTCAAAAGGAAAAAAAGAAAGATGTTCCTCTTGAGGCAACTAGCAAAACTCCCCAACCCAAGCTCCAAATAAAATTAAAACCATAGCCAACTTGGTTAAATTCTCTTTATTTTCCATTTTATTTATCTTTTGAGGACATTTTTAATGTACTGTATATTTTCTGTTTTTATATTTACATTAAGATGTTATTGCTTTATCTATCACTTGTACAATTCTCTGTGCGAATATTCTTTGTTTTTACATGATCGCATGCTACAGGAGAAGGAAATCTGATACTACAAGGGAAAACTTAACTTTATATGTGCTAGTAAGAAACCAGAGTAGACCATAATTGTGAACTCCACAACACTACAAAGACTTGCTTTTAATTCATTAAAAAGTGTCCAAATTTGAGAAGACATTCTAAATGTTTAAACCAGTGAGGTACTGAGCACCTTAAAATGCTTTAAGTGATGATCATGGAGTTTGCTTTGATACACAATTTTAATTACACGGATCCCATTTAAGAAGCACTGATTTCTATAAGTTTGTTGTCTGAACAATCTGTCATACCTTATCTTCTGTTTAACACTTCGATAGATATGAAAAGGTGTTAATTTTTACTAAGTTTGTGGTCCGAGGACCTGACATAACTTAGTTTCTGTTTAATACTTCAATAGATGTCATTGTGTATTAATTTTCACTAAGTTTGTGGTTCGAGGACCTGACATAACTTAGTTTCTGTTTAATACTTCAATAGATGTCATAGTGTATTAATTTTCACTAAGTTTGTGGTCTGAGGACCTAACATAACTTAGTTTCTGTTTAATAATTCAATAGACTTAGAAACACAAGTTGCAAAATTAGGACAAATTGTAAAAGGAAGTAAAACAGAACTGTTCTTATTAATAATAATACCTCCTTAGGTTGCTTACATTCTAGGGGTGGAGTACAGTTTTTTCATCTAAATCCTCTAAGTAATAAGTACCTATTCCTGCCACAGATGTGATACGATACGGTCCTTCCCAATTAGGCCCTAACTTTCCCCAGACTATATTTTTGGTAGTTCCCAAGACTTTTCTCAATACCAAATCTCCTAGGGCTAACGACCTCAACTTGACATTTGCATCATAATCTTGTTTTAGTTTGTGTTGGTAGTAGGCCAATTGAACCATCGCATTCTCTCGTCGTTCGTCTATCAAGTCTAGATTCTTCTTCAACAGTTCATCATTTCAATCCGAAGTGAAAGTACTGGTCCTTAGTGTGGGAAAACCCGTTTCAAGAGGAATCACAGCCTCAGCCCCATATGTCATTAAAAATGGGGTTTCCCCTATTGACCGTCGAGGCGTTGTTCGATACATCCAGAGGACATGTGGGAGCTTCTCCACCCATTTTCCCTTTGCATCATCCAACTTTTTTTTAAACCCATCCGCAATGACTTTGTTGATAGCCTCGGCCTACTCATTTCCCTGTGGATAGACCGGAGTGGAATATCTGTTCTTTATCCCTAGATCGGAACAATACTTTCTAAAAGCCTTGCTGTCAAATTGAAGACCATTATCCGAGATGAGAGCTTGAGGAACCCCGAATTGAGTAATGATATTTTTCCAGACAAATCTCTTGACATCTAAATAGTCTGTGCCAACCAGCAGATATTTTTTATTTCCTACTGCTTTAGGGAAAAGGCTAACGATGTCTAAGCCCTACTGAGCAAAAGGCCAAGGACTAGAAAGAGGATTAAGAACTCCCCTCGGCTGATGGATGTTCGGTGCGAACCTTTGACATTGATCACATTTCCTAACATACTCCTGTGCTTCTTTTTGCATGCCTGGCCACCAATATCCCTGAGTAATTGCCCGGTGAGATAAAGATCTTCCTCCAGTGTGACTCTCACAAATCCCTTCATGTAACTCTTCTAAAAGTGTCTCTGATGCTTCGGGATGTACACAAAGCAGATATGGCTCAGAGAAAGAGCATTTGTATAACTTTTTGTCCTCGGACAGTCAAAACTGAGGAGCCTTTCTTTGTAACGTTTTAGCTTCTAATTTGTCCTCGGGAAATATATCCTTCTCAAGGAATAATAGTATAGGATCCATCTAACTATGCATCGAATTGATTTGATTGACCTGAAGCGAGTCCCTCATTACTAGGGTGGGTGTGTTTAAGTCTTCAACCATTATCACTACGGGTAAGTTTTGCGCTGAGGAGGTAGCAAGGGTAGCCAAAGCGTCTGCATAGGCATTTTCGCTCCTAGAGACATGGGTTACTTCAAAAAATTCAAAATTTGCTTGCATACGCCTAACCTGGCCCAAGTACTCCTGCATTCTTGTGTCCCGAGCTTCCAACTCCCCTCTAACCTAGCCCATGACC
The DNA here is from genome assembly GCF_002906115.3 of Quercus suber. Classification (NCBI taxonomy): domain Eukaryota; kingdom Viridiplantae; phylum Streptophyta; class Magnoliopsida; order Fagales; family Fagaceae; genus Quercus; species Quercus suber. The sequence goes on from NW_027069473.1 coordinate 2,295,418, forward strand.
AGTCTCGAATCTGAGATAATCTCCACTATTTTTCCACCTAGTTTCTTGACCATCCATCCCATTTAATAAAGCTTCATACTCTGCCTCGTTATTAGTAGCTGAGAATCCTAACCTTAAAGACTTCTCGATAATGACCTTTTCAGGAGATATCAGAACCAACCCTACTCTTGACCCTCGCTGGTTTGCTGCTCCATCCACGTACACTTTCCAGGGTGAGGCATGTTGCGCGAATATAAGGCCAACTGATTTTTCATACATGCCCTGTGGACTTGTTTCTATTTCTTCAGGGCCTTCAGCAAATTCAACCACTAGATCGGCGAGAATTTGACCCTTCACAGAGGTTTGAGGCATATATTTGATATCAAAAGCCCTTAGAATTGTACCCCACTTAGCAACCCTGCCAGTGTAGTCTGCATTCTGAAGTACTGCCTTGGGCGGATACTAAGTTAGGACGACCACAGTGTGTGCCTAGAAATAATGGGGAAGTTCCTTGTAGCGTGCACCACTGCTAAAATGGCCTTTTCCAACGGCAGATAACGTACTTCAGCCTCATGAAGCGACTTGCTTACGTAGTAGACTGGCCGTTGTACGCCATTATCTACTCGTACCAGAATAAAACTGATCGCATAAGTGGCTATCGCCAAGTAGGAAAAAAGGACCTCATCCACCTCGGGGCTAGACATAATGGGTGGCTGAGATAGATATTCTTTAAGCTGCTGAAATGCTAGGGCGTACTCCTCAGTCCATTCGAATCTCTTCCATTTGTGGAGTAAAAGGAAAAAAGGTCTATACCTATCCGCCGACCTGGATATGAATATATTCAAAGCAGCGGTCATCCCAGTCAGCCTTTGGACCTCCTTAGGATTCCGAGGTGGTTGCAAGCTACTTATGGCTCTAATTTGATCGGGGTTCACTTCAATTCCTCGGTGAGTCACTATGTAGCCCAAAAACTTCCCTGAGCTTACCCCGAATGAGCACTTGGAAGCGTTCAGTCGCAATTTGTATTTCCTTGAAATCTCAAAAGTGTTGGTGAGATCTGTCACATGCTCGGCCACTACCCTGCTCTTCACAACCATATTATTAATATAGACTTTGATGCTACTGTCCAACTGTGGCTTAAACATATTCTTCATCATCCGTTGGTAAGTAGACCCTGCATTCTTTAAGCCAAAGGGCATTACCTTGTAGTGATAATTTCTAATGGGTGTGAGAAAAGCGGTCTTTTCCTGATCATCCAATGCTAGTGGGATTTGATGATAGCCTTGAAAGGCATCTAGGAAGCTCATCCGAGGGTGGCCTACTGTTGCATCCACTAGCTAATCTATACGAGGCATAGGGAAATGGTCTTTTGGACAAGCTTTATTAAGGTCCATGAAATCAACACATACGCGCCACTTTTCATTTTTCTTTTTCACCATGACCATATTAGCCAACCATATTGGTCACCTCGTCTTTGATAGCCTCGGCATGTATTCTGGACGAACGCCGAGATGGCTGTTTCTTCAGAGTAACAGAGGGATTAACATCCAAATGATGACAAATGAAATCTGGATCCACCCCTGGGGCTTTGTAAGCATTCCATGCAAACACATCAATGTTTCTCCTAAGGACCTCAACCAATTACTTCTTCTCCACCAAAGGCAACTGTGCCTCGACCTGAAAGAACTTATCTAGGTCATCCCCAACACTCACCCTCTCTAAATTCTCACATTCCACTTCACCGGCAGATGTGCTGAAGAGGGTCACCGGAGTCTTTGACTGCTATAAGTCATTCTCGACCGTGGCCAAAGTATCTGTCTCTGGCCGATGTTGAATAGCCGTTATCAAGCACTGCCTAGCCATGGCTTGATTTCCCAATATTTCTAACACCTGGCCTCTCGATGGATATTTCATCTTTTGATGAAGAGTAGAAGAAACAGCCATTAAGGTATGCAACCAGGGCCTACCCAAAATAGCCATATACGGAGAAAAAGCATCTACCATAATAAAATCCACCTCTACCACGTCTGAGCCAGTCTGCACAGGCAATCTAATCATACCCATCGGAATGATCGATCTACCTTCAAAACTCACCAATGAGGAACTATAGGCTGTCAAATCCTGGGGTCTCAAACTCAGCCTCCTATATAGGTCGGGATACATCACCTTAGCTGCGCTCCCCTCATCAACCATCACCCTTCTCACATCATACCCCCAGATCCTAAATGTAACCACTAAAGCGTCATCATGTGGTTGTATGGTTCCTCTCTTGTCTTCATCTGAAAAGCCCAACACCAGCGATGTGTCCAGTTTGGCTCTCTTTGGCATTAAACTGGAGCCCTCATCTGAACAATGAGACACAGACATTACCCTGGAGGGGCAAAACCCTGTTCTTCCCGGGGCGGCAAATATAACGTGTATCGTGCCTAAGGGGGGTCCTGATGAAGCATCGCCTCAAAATGTCGAACCTACTTGACTTCCTTGGCCACTGGAATGATGCAAAAGCTGGGTCAATTTCCCTTCTCGGACCAGCTGATCCAAATGGTCCCAAAAATTTCTACAATCTTCAGTAGTATGTCCATGATCCTAGTGATATTGGCAATAAAGGTTTTGATTATGTTTCACAGGATCCCCTGCCATCCTATTGGGCCATCTAAAGAATGGCTCGTTTTTTATCTTCTCCAGAAGCATCGCCTCAAAATGTCAAACCTAATTGACTTACTCGGCCACTGGAATGATGCAAAAGCTGGGTCAATTTCCCTTCTCGGACCAGCTGATCCAAATGGTCCCAAAAATTTCTGCAATCTTCAATAGTATGTCCATGATCCTGGTGATATTGGCAGTAAAGGTTTTGATTATGTTTCGCAAGATCCCCTGCCATCCTATTGGGCCATCTAAAGAATGGCTCGTTTTTTATCTTCTCTAGAACCCGTTGTACTAGTTCTCGGAACATGGCGTTAACCACTTGGAAATTAGTAGATCTTGGTTACCCCTCAAAATCCTTTCGAGGTTAGTTATTATTATACCAGTCCGACTTGAAATCCCTCCTCTCCTGAGGGACTACCTTGGACTTTCCTCTACCCTGTATCTGATCCTCCTCTACCCTTCTATACTTGTCAATCCGATCCATAAGCTGACGCACGTTGGTAACAGGTTTACCAGTCAGAGATTTTCTCAGATCATGCTCGGTTGGAAGGCCAGCCTTAAAAGTATTAATAGCCACATCATCATAGGCTCCATCTACTTCGTTGAACATTTCCCAGTATCTATCAAAATAGGCCTTCAGGGTTTCCCCTTTCCACATAGACATGGATAATAACGATCCCAAGGGCTGAGAAACCCTCCTGCAGGTGATAAAGCAGGCACCAAAAGCTTGGGTGAGCTTTTCAAAAGAGCCAATGGAATTCGCTCTCAAACCGTTGAACCATCTCATCGCCACTGGACTCAGGCTAGATGGGAAGACCTTACACATCAAGGCCTCATCCTTAGCATGAACAACCATTCTTTGACTGAAATAGCTAACATGTTCCACTAGATCTGTTCGACCATTATAAATGGTGAACGTGGGCTGATGGAATCGCCGAGGAAGATCTGCATCCTCAATGCGTCGTGTGAAGGGCGATTTTGAAACTTGACTCAAAGCTTTGTTCAGGGCGTCATTCCCTAAACCCTTGCGAGGCGAACTCTTATACTCTCGTCTGCGGTGGTACTCCTCATCATAGGAAAAAGATTCATTGGGCGGAGTTCTTAACCTCTGCCTATAACTAGTGTCATCTGACTCCTCAGAAGATTGCCTGGAGTTGTGAGACCTACACCTTCGTTGCTCGTGTCGTAATTCCCTTTTCAATTTGTTAATCTCACGTTGCATGTCCCTGTCATTCTTTACATGGGAAATATGGCTTTTCCCCCAAGAATGACTTCTATCAGTGTGGGTTGTTCGCACACTTCCCTCACGATCCCCTTCTTGTTCAAGGACTACAAGAGGATTATCATGCTGAGACCCCCGGGACTTTGCCTGGTGTGGATTAACATCTGTCTATTGTGGGTCCACCACTGGCTGTTGCAGTGCTCCCCCTTCCATCACAACTGCTGCACTTGCCTTTCCTTATAAATAGATCAAGTTCTCCCCATAGACGGCGCCAATTGTAAGGACTCAATTTGGAATGACCCTAAAAAATAAGAAGGAAATGTGGTCTAACAAGCCCAAACAATAAGTTTTTAGAGAGTGGGCGAAAGAACTAGTTCCATTCAATAGAAAAGACTATGATCATTATGCAGCCAAAGAAGTCCCCCTTAATGTCATCTCCTTTCATGTTATATACCACGTTCCTCACCCCATTTTCACCGTACATGTGTAGGTTCTATCTTGGGAACTCCTTTCTGTCCCATCTAACAACCCCCAGAGTCTCCAACTAGCAGTCATAAAGCTGCTTGATTACTGTTCAGGTATCACTTTCACATTAATGCGGCCAGAGAGTTAGCTGGGAAGCATTTAATGTGAAGGTAGCAGCGTTAGAAGATATTTGTTGCCTCCCTTATCCCATATCTGTTTCTCAATTACAATACAACCTTGTGAACTATCCAGTGGTAACAAGATAATTGCATTTACCTCGGACTATCATTCCGAGATGAACCTTTTCCTCGGATGCACTTTGGACTTTCATATACAATCTTCACATCCTTTTCTTATATTATTCCTACCATGCCCTTATTTAGTCATCCTCGGACGGATTACCATCCTCGGATTGGGCCATTGGGCCGTAGGCCCAATTCTTACAAACTTACCAATACCTCCTTAAATAGCTAGCCCCACAAGTAGTATTAACTATAATTAATGGTAAGGACTTGTCAATAGTTGACAGAAAAGTCTAAGGCCCATTGAAGTTAATGTCTTATTTGTTCCCTTTTGATCCTACTCCAAGCCACATACTAAAGCCCAATTGAAATTACCCAAAAAACTAGCCCAATTAGATAATTAATTATAAGGAGAGAAATATACAGAATTTTGTAAGAAAATGAAATAAACGTATGTGAGTGTAGGACACTCTATTATTCTCCCTTGAACACACACATATAAACTGATTGAGGGCACAAGTGGAATTGAGTGAAGATTAAAAGTGTTCCCAAGTATTTTTAATCTTTGTTTTGAATTTCACCGCATCAAGGTACATTTTCTTGTTCTTATATTCTGAAATTTACATAGTACATGTTATCAATTGCAAATGAAGTAGATTTGTTAATTTTTCACTGCGTATATTTTGTATGCAATACAAACATGTATTTTTCCAACAAAAACCACTGAAGCCAAATCTCTCTAGAATTATGTACAAAAAATTCCATTCAATTCTATAATTATATACCTTTTGTTAATGATTTTATGCCCAACCACTGGTATGATTTATACTCTTCTTGAATGTATGATCTATTCTTTGGGCGAGATTGTTCATTCTACTAATGGAAGACTAGCAATTTAACGTGGTTCGGCTATAAAGGGCCTAAGTCCACAGTATTCTCTAGTTCTCTCTTTCACAGTGTGTTTCTCTGTTACATTGTTCTGTTTATATACACAGCTTTTGGGGACTGGATAGGAACACTACACACACTCAATTCCTAGTGTATCTGATTTCGCAAATTACAAGGCATGCAATTTTCTGAGATTTCCATATCAGTTTAGTAATAAGAATTATTTGATTTGGTATGTGAAGTTTCCACATGGGTTTGATCCTTCTCAATATCTAAGCACTCCATCTGGTCGTGGTCTCATTCTATATGCAATTATCTACGCACGATCGCAATGATAATTTACTCCAGTGTATCAATAGTGAATGATAATTCACATTTTTAGCAAAAATTGGCTCATAATAGAAGTCGATGAAAATTTTAAACAAAAAAAATAGTTCATTAATTTCAGTATAAAAACAAAGTTGTCCTTGGTTAGTTTTGTAAAGGGCGAGATAAGAAAGAGGTTTTTTATTTAACAGGATCATTCTCATCAGTCATCACAAGTACCCTTATCCGTCAGCTTTGAAAATGTCCCTTAAGCTGACTCATTCAAATTTTCTTATTTGGAAAACCCAGTTGATGTTTGAGAGTGAAGTGATGCTTAGATTTCTCAATGGTGAGTTTGCAATACCTAAAAAAAAAACGGTGATTTCCATTTACAAGAAATGAAAAGGATACCATGAAATTGAAATTCATTAACAAACAAGTACAAAAACAAAACAATTCTATCATATTATACCTTTTGTTGTTAATTTTTAGAACAAAGTTTGGCTACAAATTTGGTTAGCCTAAGACTACAACTCTCACTAATAAAATTAACATAATTATATACTTTGAAAATATAACAGTTGAATTGTATGTTATTTATATTTTTAATACACGTTAAATTTCATATTAATTTGATTTTTTTTATTGTACAATTTACAATCTTATTTTTTATACATGATTTTAGATTACAAAAATCTAAAATTTAAATATTTAATTAATGACGTAGCTATTTGTCTTTGAACTTCTGAAAATTTAGCAAGCATAAAGATATATGAAAATGTAATCTAATATTGGATTTGTTAAAATTCAAATTTACTAAAAAGATATTTGGTGGAGTTGTACTCTTTAGGCTATAGTCAAGTTTGTTGATACATTTTTTCCTAACTTTTTTGCCCAAATAATGGTATGATTTTATACACTTCTAGAATGTAAGACCAATTCTTTGGGAAAAAATTGTGTTATCTACTACGCACCCCATTTTGTAGTGGTCTCATTCTATTAGAAATTATCTTAGAAATAATTAATTACTTCTAAAGGATCAAAAAAAAAAAAAAAAAAAATTCTAAAGAAATTCTGCACAACTAGAATGTGAATTTACTTGTGTCCTAATCGGGAATGGTAAAGATGGTGGCATGCGATCTAAGCGTATTGGAGTTTTAGGTTAGTTTTTATGTAAGTGGTATCTTTTGTGATAATTTGTGTGATTATAATTCTTATTATTAATAATGAATTGTTGTTGGCATTAACTGTGAAGGTGGGCTTTTTAACTACGTTAATTTTGGCCATTGTTTGCTATTTTATTGTTTTGCATGTATTTTCACAAGAATATTTATTGTAACTAGACACAATCTGTTCACGTCATGCTTGCTTATCTTTTTTCACTCCATAAACTCTTTTAGTTTTGCAAGCTATCGCTAATAGTTTCATTCATCCACTTCCTCTCTTTCTCAACCAAGGCAGCAATGACTTCCACCACCAAAGAAATAGACTTGGAGATTCTTCCTTTCATCCGGGTCTACAAGGACGGTTCAGTGGAACGCCTCGAAGGCTCACCATTTGCTCCACCAACACCTGATCAAGACCCAGAAACTGGGGTCTCATCCAAAGACAAAACCATTTCCGAGAACCCTTCTGTTTCAGCTCGCCTTTACCTCTCAAAACTTACTGATCACACCCAAAACCAAAAGCTCCCCATCTTAGTCTACTTCCATGGTGGTGCCTTTTGCATTGAGTCCGCCTTTGGAAGCCACTACCACCGCTACCTCAACAGCTTAGTCTCCCAAGTCCATGTCCTTGCTATCTCGGTCGAGTACAGACTTGCACCAGAATACCTTCTTCCAGCTGCTTATGAAGACAGCTGGGCTGCACTTCAATGGGTTGCCTCTCAATCAGCTGGTAACGATAAAGAGCCATGGTTAATCAATAACGGTGACTTTGGAAGAATATTTATAGGAGGTGACAGTGCTGGTGGCAATATAGTGCATAACATGGCTATGAGAGCTGGTGTTGAGAGCTTGCCTTGTAGTGTTAAAATTTCAGGTGCTTATCTTGTCCACCCTTATTTTTTTAGTTCTCAGGCATATGGGTCAGAGTCCAAGGAAGGCCACGAGAAGAGCTTGCCGTATGCAGTTTGGGACTTAGTGTATCCCTCAGCAACTGGTGGTGTTGACAATCCAATGCTCAATCCTGAAGGACCAGGTGCACCGAGCTTGACTGGGATTGGGTGTGATCGGATGCTTGTGTGTGTGGCAGGGAAGGATGAGTTGACAAAGGAAAGAGGTGTTTGGTATTTTGAAATAATGAGGAAGAGTGGGTGGAAAGGCGAAATAGAATTGTTTGAAGTGGAGGAAGAAGGTCATATTTTCCATATCTTCAATATTGAGAGTGAGAATGCTAAGGCTATGATCAAACGCTTGGCTTCCTTTATCTTCAAGTAAAAAAAAAATTCTGGCACATTATAGAAGGAATGCTGCTTGGAACTGTAACTGCAGCAAGCAATAATAATTATAGTGGTAGTAGATGCTTCCTGATGAATCTTGATGAGTCCCACTAACTTCCTTCCATTGTTTTAGTTTAAATTGTGTTGTTTGATTGTGGCAAATTCCTTATTTCAAAGTCGAATAAAATTCGTTTGTTTCTTTATTAGTGCTTCATACTTCACCAACTGTATTATGTCAAATATCTGATTTTTTTTTTTTTTTAAAAGAAAATCTTTGAATACTTAATAAGAAAATTAAAATGGACAAGTGGTAGGTTGTAATTGGAGTATAAAGAATAAAGTGAAACATTAAAAGTGAGAGAGAAGATTTGTATTAGTCAAAGACTGCTTGTGATGAAATTGGTTATTTATTATTGTGTTGATGCCTAATTTGGTTATGTCTATATATATCCATGCATATACAATTTTATTTTCCCTCGAGATTTAATTCATACACTTGTTGAGCTCTTGACAATATTTTAGAGCTAATGCAGACCACTCTCTCTAATCGGAGATGGTATTTTGTATCATGGGGATGTATAAAGCCTTGCTAACATGGAGGTTGGTATGCTATTATTAGTCTCATTCTATCTTAATTCTTATGGTCTAATTGGATAAAGGGAGATAGAGGAAGAGTAGAGGATAGCAGAATAGAGATAGTCAGAAATTATCAAGTCTTACATTGATTTTGCACTTTTTTACCTACCCTTTTTGCTTTAGTGAGAGATTCTTTGGAATCATAGCTTCTCAAGGGTGCTATGTAACATTCCCAAACAGTGGCCTTGTTTCTCTCAACTTTCCTTATATTTTGCTCCATGGGAAACCACACCATCAAGCCGTGGTTGTGCCAAGTAATATTTTGGATAAAAACAATTTTATAGATAGAGACAACAACCTATTTATTTATATATATCTAAAAGCTAAAGCGTAGCAGTTATTATTGTTACACTCCTATTAAGCCACCTCATCCTTCATGTCATTGTCACATCATTATTATTATTTTTAATTTTTTTAACATTATTAAATATATAAATACATTGGCTTTACAAATTCATCTTAGATGGTTTTAACTTTACATATTTAGCTACGTTAATTTTAATGTTATAACTAAGTATTGTATATACATATTCCTCTTAGACGATTTTAACTTTACATATAATTTTGACCCTTTATATTTCTTTATTTTGTCTCTTATTATTATCATCCTCTTACTATAAAATTTTAACCCTCTCTTATTTTATTTTCTCACACGAATAGGCTCTCTCTCTCTCTCTCTCTCTCTCTCTCTCATTTTTTTTTTTCATTTTTTGTTGGATTTTTTACGAAGTTTGTACACCTGTTGTCTTATTATTGACTAACTCATATGTGTTCCTTGATGCAAGCATTTTTTTTTTTTTTTTTATCATTTTATTTGCAACTTGACTATACTTGGGGGAAAATTATAGTATAATATGTCCTTATTTTGTGTTATTGTCAGGTTTTAGTTTATTTGGAAAACAACAAGATAGTTTGGATAATATGATGAAAAATAGTAAGTGCAGTTGAAGAAGATGATCTCTGTGCAATTTCCTTTCACTATTTGTAAATATATTGTTTAACAAATTAGTATCAAATTGTTATATCTTCATTATATGATGTTTTTAGATGCGTAAGTAATTGTTTTTAAGCATTTATAGATATTTTGTATTACTCATCTTCCTTATCTCATTAGTGTATTTTTTGAAATTTTTAAGAAAACAAATTCAATTTTGAGTTTAAAATGATTTATTTATCTATTTTTTGCATGTTGGATTAGATGTTAGATTAGATTATGGCGTAAATGCACTTTTAGTCCCTACATTTTGACGTTTTTCCATTTTAGTCCCTACATTTTATTTTTTCCACTTTTAGTCCCTAAACCAATTAACGAGTTCCATTTTAGTCCTTTCCGTTAGTCAACAGACGAAAATAGCTAAGGTGGCAGTTGGAGCAATTAAAATATTATAAAAATGCCACATCTCCCATGACACATCAACATATAATTTTAAAAAATTAAATTATTAATTTTAACAAAATTAAAAAACATAAAAACAAAATTTAAAACATAAAAATAAGTCAGAAAATCAAACCAAGAACACAAATTCAAAATTAAACACATTGAATCAAATAAGATGCAATTTAGATCTAACAGAAGAACATTCAACAAAAGAACAAGAACACACAAGAATATTCAACAAAAGAACAAGAACATAAGAGCTTAAACCAGAACCAAACACAAACTCAAATTTCAAAACACAAAGAACATTAATCTAAATTTTTTTTTCGTAAGAACATTTCTTCTTTCCCAATACATGAATATCACGTTATTCCCCAATCAACAAACTAGCAAAACCCAAAAATTTTCTTAGGAAACAAATACACAAAAAACCCAAAAAATTTCAGCTCAAAAACAAATCATAAATCTCAAAGGCACCATTTTCTCAAACCCAGAAAAATCATCAAATCCTAAATCCCCAAAGTACCAAATCAATCCAAACAAAAAAATCTCAAACTCAGAAAAACCCATCTCAAGCAAGTTGAACCCAGCAAACCCACTCAAGTAAAACCAGATCCGGAGGCCATGCTCCCCGTTGACGAGCTCTTCTCTTTGATGGAAACCCAACCCGAATAATACCCAGAGCCGATTCTACGACCCATACCAAGGGATCCAAGTCTCGATACCAGTTCGCAACATCTACCAACTCCCCACCACCCCTCAATACCTCTTTGACGAAGAAGCTCACCGAAGCCGTCGTAATCTCAACAACAACCTCACCTTCTTCACTGGCTGCGGCTACCTCCTCGGAGCTCTAGGCGGCGAAGCTTCTGGCCTTATCGCTAGAGTTAAATCGTTCGAGCCCAGTGACACCGCAAAGCTCCGGACCAATCAGGTGCTCTAGATATGGTTATCAATTATATCAAGATTAAGGTAGTGTTTGGTTAGGGTGATTTATGAGGGATGGAAAATGGGGGAGGGCAAGAAGATGAGGATAAATTCTGAAGACTTCTCACAAAGGTCTTCCATGTCTTCCTTTTCCTCCACTTTTAACCCTTAAAAGTTTTGCAAGCTCACGTTAATAGTTCCATGCATCCACTTTCTCTCTTTCTCAACCAAAGGCTGCAATGACTTCCACCACCAAAGAAGTAGCCACAGAGATTCTTCTTTACATCAGGGTCTACAAGGACGGCTCAGTCTTCACTGCTCACAACCAAAACCAAAAGCTCCCCATCTTAGTCTACTTCCATGGCGGCGGTTTTTTCTTTGAATCCACCTTCTCAAGCCTCTACCACCGCTACCTCAGCAACTTTGTCTCCCAAGTCCATGTTCTTGCTATCTCGGTCGAGTACAGACTTGCACCAGAGCACCTTCTTCCAGCTGCTTATGAAGACTGCTGGGCTGCACTTCAATGGGTTGCCACTCAGTCAGCTGGTAACGATAAAGAGCATTGGTTAATCAGTAACGGTGACTTTGAAAGAATTTTTATAGGGGGTGACAGCGCTGGTGGCGATATAGTACATAACATGGCTATGAGAGCTAGGGTTGAGAGCTTGACTTACGGTGTTAAGATTTTAGGTGCTGTAGTTGAGCACCCTTATTTTTGGAGTTCTAAGCCAATTGGGTCAGAGTCCAAGGAAGGACACAATAAGAGCCAGCAGTGTTTAGTTTGGAACTTTGTGTATCCCTCAGCAACAGGTGGTATTAACGAGTCCAAATTTTTTATCCCACATTTTCTGTTCTACTTTATACTCTATTAATAAAAACTTGACACATGTTCGCCTAATTAATTAAATACTATCATTATTAATTTATTAATATTATCATTATTAATTAATGGTAGCATTTAATTAATTAGGTGAACATGTGCCAAATTTTTATTGGTGGAGTATAAAGTAAAGCAAGAAAAATAGGACAGAAGATTTGGACTCGGTATTAACAATCCAGTGGTCAATCCGGAAGGGCCAGGTGCACCGAGTTTGGCTGGGCTTGGGTGTAACAGGATGCTTGTGCGTGTGGCGGGGAATGATCAATTGAGGGACAGAGGTATTTGGTACGTTGATATGGCGAGGAAGAGTGGGTGGAAAGGGGAGGTAGAATTGTTTGAAGTGGATGGAGAAGATCACGTTTTCCATATCCATAATATCGAGAGTGAGAATGCTAAGACTATGGTCAAACGCTTGGCTTCTTTTATCTTCAAGTAAAAAAAAAAAAAAAAAAAAATTCTTTTTTGGCTAGAATTGTTTTGGCTGCCTTGTTTGGATAGAGTTTGTAATATTAATAATGTTGTTGTGCCTGATTACCTTAATAAAAAAAATTTCTGGTGCATTAGAAGGAATGCTTCTTGGGACTGTAACAGTAATAATTATATAATAATCATAGTGGCAGCATATGTTTCCTGATAAATCTTGTTGAGTTCCACTTGCTTCCTTATTTATTTATTTATTAATTTAACTTATGTTGTTTGGTTGAGATCAAGAGGCAAAGTCCTTTTGTTAAAAGACAGCTTGTGGTTATTTATTGATCTTAGAGTAATGCTATGTATGCAGCATTTTCACAATAATTTCATAATAAATCCTAAATGGCATATTGTTACCGGTTCTAATTTGGACCCACCACTAGCATTATATTTTTACCCACTAATATCAACTTATTACCTAGGATTTGATGTTAAATAATTGTAAAAATGTTATGGATATAGTATTACTCTTTATTATAATGTATTGATACTTGATTTGATAATCAAAGTGGACTACACTCTTTAGTGGAGGTGGTATTTTGTATTGCGGGAATATCAAAGTGGACCATAAAGATCAAATGGATTGAATATGACCAAATTGGATCTAATAGGACCGAAGTGGATGGAATAGACCGAATAGAACCAATATGGACCGAATAGACCGAATAGGACCAAAGTAAACCGAATTGGACCAAAGTGGACCGAATAGAACCAAAATAGAATAGGACCAAATTGGAATGAAGTGGAAAAAATGGACCGAGTTGGAATAGGACCTAATAAGACCAATGTGGACCAAATAGGATTAGCAAAACCAAACACACAAAAGAGAGAGACATAAAGATTATCACTGGCATTATTTTATTTCACTTTCAGCTAGTTGGAGAAAAGATGGAGCAAGCCTTCTGAAGTTAAGAATTTTGAAAGCAATAATGACCTGGCAAAACAGGCGGGTCAGGTCGGGTTCGGGTCAGGTAAATCGAGTTGGCGGGTCGAACTGGTTACGGGTCAAAACGGGTCATTTTTAAACAGGTCAATCGGGTTGCAGGTCGGGTCGGGTTGACCCGTATTTTTCAAACAAGTTTTTTTTTTTTTTTTTTTTTCAATTACAAAAACAAATCAATAACAACCTGTTTAGAGAGAATGAATAAAATCAATTAAGCAAATGAATTGCACTTAATGTCACTTGTTAATATCCTTCCAATTCTGACAGTTTTGAGCATGACGAAAATTATTTATAGTCATAAATTCATGATGGAAAAAGTCTTCAATGTTAATAGTTCACTGTCAAAATGCATATAATTACAAGTTTACATCTTCAAAAATAGATAGATCTTAAAACAAACAAAACAAATAAGCCAGCAAAGTATTGTTAATATTTTTTCTTTTGGATGTTTTTATGGTTTTTGAAGCATGAAATTCTTTTATTTTATTATTAAGATTTGGATCTTTTGGGGGTGATAGATTGTGAGCAAAGGATGAGCATAGATTAAAAAAAAAAAAAAAAAAAAACAAAGTTTTTTGTAGCCTAGTGTGCAGGTTAAGGCAATTTTTTTTTTTTTTTTTTTTTTTTTTTTTTTTTTTTTTTTTTTTTTTTTTTTTATGGACAAACGGAGAAATTCTTTATAATTCATAATGGCTTCTAAGAAATCCATTACTTCTTCATTATCGTCATCATCTCCTTTCTCTTTGGTGCTAGTCTAAGTGCAAGTGACCAAAGATTAGAGCTTGAAGTGATATCGGTGATGAGAAAAAGGAATTAACTCTAACACTATGACCTATGACATTCACTCCTAATGATAGCTCTTTATCATCAGACCAAGATACCAATCAGTATTTGGTGTAAGCGGGAATTGAATCCCAAATCACTTATTCAACTATCATAGATTTTACCAATTGAGTTAACCACTAAGTTTAGTCAATTTGAATATGTATGTTATAACTAGGGCTGTCCACGAGTCGGGCCGAGTCGGTTTTGGATCCAACCCGAACCCGACCCACCAGCGTTGGGTGGAAGGCGGAGGGACTCGAAACCGACCGTCGACGTCACTCGGTCGAGTCAATTTTGGGTTTAGGTGGTGTTCGGGTCGGTTCGATCGGTGGAGAGAGTCGCTGGATCCTACAAACGTCGCTTGGATCTTCAAAACATTCGCCGGAATCTTCAAAACATTCACTGGAATCTGCAAAAACCCAATAGATCTGCACCAAAAATCGCCGAAATCAACCTAGATCTCCTCGAAACTCACCGGATCTCACCAAATATGGTCAAGATCTCGCTTGGATCTCCTTGAATGTCGCCGGATCTCACCAAATCTCGCTTGAATGTCGTCGGATCTCACCAAATCTTGCTTGGATCTCCTCGAATGTCGCCGAATCTCACCAAATCTCGCTTCGATCTCCTCGAATATTGCCGGATTTGTATATAACGTCGGTCGGGTCGGGTGGCTCAAGTTTTGGAGAAGAAAACCCACCACTCGACCCGTCGGCATCGGGTCTTGGGCGCGGAAACCTGTCATCGACCGTCGGAGTGGTCAGTTCGGACAGTTGCCGGTTCGGATCTAGCAGGTTGCTCGGCTTGGTCGGTTCCGGGTTGAGTTGGACACCCCTAGTTATAACTTATAAACACATGCTAATTTAATTTATTTAGTTAGCTAGTTAAATATTATTATATAAGTGATGAATAAAGTAGTCATTAGTTGAATATATTCAAAATTTACAAAGAATATACCCTTTGAATATGTATACCTATAGTTTTTTTTTTTAATCTTTATATATTAAGACAATTCAAGAAGTTAGTTATGGTTTCAAAAAATATCAAAAACACTCCTAATCTAATTATATAATCCTTATTCCTAAAAATTAAAAAAAAAAAAAGGGTTAAAATTGTAATTCAACAAAATTCAAAACAAAAAAAAAAAAAAAAAAAAAAAAAAAAAAAACCTACCAAAGAAACTTTTTTCCTAAAAATTAGCACATTCTCTATAAATATATTTCACATATGTTTAATGTATTTTTCCCTAATAAGTAGCAAACACTAAACCAACAATTTACTCCATTTCAAATTCTAAATTTTAGTTTCTTAAAAAAATTTCGCGTGTAAATTTACTAACAATAGATAAATTAGAATTGAAAAATTACTTTAAACTCCAAAATAAAAAAAGAAGAAAAGAGGCTCATTCACGTTTGCCGTTTGTGCTTGTGCATTTGTTCATTTGTTTGTGCCTTTGGCTTTGGAGTTTGAACAATAGCCTACAGCTCAGTTGAATGAGTGTTTTTTTTTTTTTTTAATGGTTGTCTTGACTCTTGAGTCTTGATAGCCTTGGCCGGCCCTTGTTTTGTTGTTAACGTGTAGAGTAGTCTTGTCTCATCACTCATAGCAATTGGCAGCAAGCATTGAAGCTAGCTATTATTGGCTTTGATAAATCAAATAGTGATTCTCACGTGTCAATGTCATGTCTTGAGTTTTAATTGTTTTTTTATTTTTTTTTTTATGGGGAGTTTTTATTGTTTATAATTTTATATTTATAATATATTAATTATTAATTTTGGTACTCTGTGTTTTATGCACTTAATATCAAGACATAATTTAAATATTTTTTTAGTAAATTCTTTTTTATAAGTCGGGTCACAGGTTATTCGGGTCGGGTCGGGTTTACTTGCAAAAAAAAAAAAAATCGGATCGGGTCACGAGTCAACCCGTTTTTGCTTCGAGTTAAAAAAATCGAATTCGGTTCAGATATTTTTCGGGTCAGGTTGGGTCAGAAAATCCTGACCCGTATTGCCATGTCTACATTGGACGGGCTTAACACAAGACTATATTTCTCCTCGCAACAATCCTCAAGGTCATTTTTATTTTCAGATATATCTAATTTTTATGCCTTCTATCATTAAAAAAAAAAATTAAGAAAAGGAGATCTTTTAAATAGACGTGTTTATTTATTTATAACGTGGAATTTTATGGAGTAAAAGAGATATCTTCTTAATTTGATAGTTGGACGTTTAATGTGAGATTTTATATTTATTCTATGGGAAATTAATTTGGTGAGAAGTAAAGTCCAACACTACATGCTGCCAAAGTAGGATGAATTGTGAAGATCCAAAACCGGTTTATAATTGATTTGGGCTACTCTACTTCAATTCATTGAAAAGATTAGTTCAGCCAGTAAAGAATGTTCTTTAACAAACTATATTCTCCAATCTCCAATGTCTTGTTCTTGGCCTTTTTTTGACCTCCTTAATTGCTCTATTTTGTTTTGCCAATATTGAAGCCTAATGTTGCTTATGTTTTAATTGAAATTAGTGAATATATCCAAATTCTTTGATGACATTGGGAATCTTTTAATAGGATATTCATAACTGATGTTTCTTTTGTTTTAAGCTAAAATTAGATACGTACGATTCTTGTGAGACTATAAATTTATGTGATAGGCTTAGATGTTGAGACTAAACCTATGTGATAGGCTTAGATGTCATTTAATTGATACATCAGCATGACCATGGATAGAATAGTTTCTAATCAAAGGCAAAAATAGCCAAATGCCACTATTTTTCAAAATTATTAGTATTTTATTACTATTTAAGAAATATTCAACAATGTACCATTTTTTTGAAATATAGGTTTTGACATGAAACTCGAATTTACAAAAATCGAGTATGTAAGAAAAGTCCACTTAAAAGTCGAGTTCCTAAAACTCGAATTCCTTTTGCCTCTGTTTCAAAAACTTTCACTACCTTTTACACCGTGGGTGATGATGAAGCGTTTTGAAATGGGTGGACACGTTTCAACCCACATAAACATGTGTCCTTCTGACACAACCATTTCAGAAGAGGATCCGTACATGCATAAAGTCATGGAAGTACTGTACCTCTATGAATATGATGGACACATCAAACCAATGTTCAACATTATCTTCCTGTTTTAATGGCTGAGAATTCACGTTTAACGTGCGGCATTTTCATGATTATCTATTTTCTTAAACTCGAGTTTTGTGTTAAGCTCGGGTTTAATAAATACAAACTTTAAAAAAGTTTAAATATTTCTCAAATGGTATCAAGATAATGATTCAGAACAGAAAGCAAGGAAACAGAGAAGAAAGAAGTGCAGTGATGATGAACACAAGTTGCACAAGTTGAACGACAGATAGCCTTGTAGTTTTTAGTTATACATTGTAAACGCTTGTAGTTTAGTGTTATATTTTAAGTAAAGCACTTCACACGTGATTTAACTAACCAAACACGTGCTGTAACCGTTTCCACTCTTCCTGGGAATTTTGTTTGCTCTGTTTTGTGTATTTAAACCAGTCATT